>NW_028225903.1:0-119010 GCF_052327205.1 Somniosus microcephalus
TCCTTCTCCTTCTTCTGCTTCTTCTGATTCACCCTCCAGACTTCACCTTCTCCTTCTCCTGCTTCTGCTTCTTCAGTTTCACCCTCCAGACTTCACCTTCTCCTTCTCCTTCTTCTGCTTCTTCTGATTCACCCTCCAGACCTCACCTTCTCCTTCTCCTTCTTCTACTTCTTCTGATTCACCCTCCAGACTTCATCTTCTCCTTCTCCTTCTTCTGCTTCTTCTGATTCACGCTCCAGACTTCATCTTCTACTTCTCCTTCTTCTGCTTCTTCTTATTCACCCTCCAGACTTCACCTTCTCCTTCTCCTTCTTCTACTTCTTCTGATTCACCCTCCAGACTTCACCTTCTCCTTCTCCTTCTTCTACTTCTTCTGATTCACCCTCCAATCTTCACCTTCTCCTTCTCCTTCTTCTGCTTCTTCTGCTTCACCCTCCAGACTTCACCTTCTCCTTCTCTTTCTTCTGCTTCTTCTGATTCACCCTCCAGACTTCACCTTCTCCTTCTCCTTCGTCTGATTCTTCTGATTCACCCTCCAGACTTCACCTTCTCCTTCTCCTTCTTCTGCTTCTTCTGATTCACCCTCCTGACTTCACCTTCTCCTTCTCCTTCTTCTACTTCTTCTGATTCACCCTCCTGACTTCACCTTCTCCTTCTCCTTCTTCTACTTCTTCTGCTTCACCCTCCAGACTTCACCTTCTCCTTCTCCTTCTTCTACTTCTTCTGATTCACCCTCCAGACTTCACCTTCTCCTTCTCCTTCTTCTGCATCTTCTGATTCACCCTCCAGACTTCACATTCTCCTTCTCCTTATTCTGCTTCTTCTGATTCACCCTCCAGACTTCAGCTTCTCCTTCTCCTTCTTCTGCTTCTTCTGATTCACCCTTCAGACTTCACCTTCTCCTTCTCCTTCTTCTGCTTCTGCTGATTCACCCTCCAGACTTCACCTTCTCATTCTCCTTCTTCTACTTCTTCTGATTCACCCTCCAGACTTCATCTTCTCCTTCTCCTTCTTCTGCTTCTTCTGATTCACCCTCCAGACTTCACCTTCTCCTTCTCCTTCTTCTGCTTCTTCTGATTCACCCTCCAGACTTCGCCTTCTCCTTCTCCTTCTTCTACTTCTTCTGATTCACCCTCCAGACTTCACCTTCTCCTTCTCCTTCTTCTACTTCTTCTGATTCACCCTCCAGACTTCACCTTCTCCTTCTCCTTCTTCTGCTTCTTCTGATTCACCCTCCAGACTTCACCTTCTCCTTCTCCTTCTTCTGCTTCTTCTGATTCACCCTTCAGACTTCACCTTCTCCTTCTCCTTCTTCTGCTTCTTCTGATTCACCCTCCAGACCTCACCTTCTCCTTCTCCTTCTTCTACTTCTTCTGATTCACCCTCCAGACTTCATCTTCTCCTTCTCCTTCTTCTGCTTCTTCTGATTCACCCTCCAGACTTCACCTTCTCCTTCTCCTTCTTCTGCTTCTTCTGATTCACCCTCCAGACTTCGCCTTCTCCTTCTCCATCTTCTACTTCTTCTGATTCACCCTCCAGACTTCACCTTCTCCTTCTCCTTCTTCTACTTCTTCTGATTCACCCTCCAGTCTTCACCTTCTCCTTCTCCTTCTTCTGCTTCTTCTGATTCACCCTCCAGACTTCACCTTCTCCTTCTCCTTCTTCTGCTTCTTCTGATTCACCCTCCTGACTTCACCTTCTCCTTCTCCTTCTTCTGCTTCTTCTGATTCACCCTCCAGACTTCACCTTCTCCTTCTCCTTCTTCTACTTCTTCTGATTCACCCTCCAGACTTCACCTTCTCCTTCTACTTCTTCTGCTTCTTCTGATTCACCCTCCAGACTTCACCTTCTCCTTCTCCTTCTTCTGCTTCTTCCGATTCACCCTCCAGACTTCACCTTCTCCTTCTCCTTCTTCTGCTTCTTCTGGTTCACCCTCCAGACTTCACCTTCTCCTTATCCTTCTTCTACCTCTTCTGATCCACCCTCCAGACTTCACCTTCTCCTTCTCCTTCTTCTGCTTCTTCTGATTCACCCTCCAGACTTCACCTTCTCCTTCTCCTTCGTCTACTTCTTCTGATTCACCCTCCACACAACACCTTCTCCTTCTCCTTCTTCTACTTCTTCTGATTCACCCTCCCGACTTCACCTTCTCCTTCTCCTTCTTCTGCTTCTTCCGATTCACCCTCCAGACTTCACCTTCTCCTTCTCCTTCTTCTACTTCTTCTGATTCACCCTCTAGACTTTACCTTCGCCTTCTCCTTCTTCTACTTCTTCTGATTCACCCTCCAGACTTCACCTTCTCCTTCTCCTTCTTCTACTTCTTCTGCTTCTCCCTCCAGACTTCACCTTCCCGTTCTCCTTCTTCTGCTTCTTCTGATTCACCCTCCAGACTTCACCTTCTCCTTCTCCTTCTTCTACTTCTTCTGATTCACCCTGCAGACTTCACCTTCTCCTTCTCCTTCTTCTACTTCTTCTGATACACCCTCCAGACTTCACCTTCTCCTTCTCCTTCTTCTGCTTCTTCTGATTCACCCTCCAGACTTCACCTTCTCCTTCTTCTGCCTCTTCTGATTCACCCTCCAGACTTCACCTTCTCCTTCTCCTTCTTCTGCTTCTTCTGATTCACCCTTCAGACTTCACCTTCTCCTTCTCCTTCTTCTGCTTCTTCTGATTCACCCTCCAGACCTCACCTTCTCCTTCTCCTTCTTCTACTTCTTCTGATTCACCCTCCAGACTTCATCTTCTCCTTCTCCTTCTTCTGCTTCTTCTGATTCACCCTCCAGACTTCACCTTCTCCTTCTCCTTCTTCTGCTTCTTCTGATTCACCCTCCAGACTTCGCCTTCTCCTTCTCCTTCTTCTACTTCTTCTGATTCACCCTCCAGACTTCACCTTCTCCTTCTCCTTCTTCTACTTCTTCTGATTCACCCTCCAGTCTTCACCTTCTCCTTCTCCTTCTTCTGCTTCTTCTGATTCACCCTCCAGACTTCACCTTCTCCTTCTCCTTCTTCTGCTTCTTCTGATTCACCCTCCTGACTTCACCTTCTCCTTCTCCTTCTTCTGCTTCTTCTGATTCACCCTCCAGACTTCACCTTCTCCTTCTCCTTCTTCTACTTCTTCTGATTCACCCTCCAGACTTCACCTTCTCCTTCTACTTCTTCTACTTCTTCTGATTCACCCTCCAGACTTCACCTTCTCCTTATCCTTCTTCTGCTTCGTCTGATTCACCCTCCAGACTTCACCTTTTCCTTCTCCTTCTTCTGCTTCTTCTGGTTCACCCTCCAGACTTCACCTTCTCCTTCTCCTTCTTCTACCTCTTCTGATTCACCCTCCAGACTTCACCTTCTCCTTTTCCTTCTTCTGCTTCTTCTGATTCACCCTCCAGACTTCACCTTCTCCTTCTCCTTCTTCTACTTCTTCTGATTCACCCTCCTGACTTCACCTTCTCCTTCTCCTTCTTCTGCTTCATCTGCTTCACCCTCCAGACTTCACCTTCTCCTTCTCCTTCTTCTGCTTCTTCTGCTTCACCCTCCAGACTTCACCTTCTCCTTCTCCTTCTTCTGCTTCTTCTGCTTCACCCTCCTGACTTCACCTTCTCCTTCTCCTTCTTCTACTTCTTCTGATTCACCCTCCAGACTTCACCTTCTCCTTCTCCTTCTTCTGCTTCTTCTGCTTCAACCTCCTGACTTCACCTTCTCCTTCTCCTTCTTCTACTTCTTCTGTTTCACCCTCCAGACTTCACCTTCTCCTTCTCCTTCTTCTGCTTCTTCTGCTTCACCCTCCAGACTGCACCTTCTCCTTCTCCTTCTTCTGCTTCTTCTGCTGCGCCCTCCAGACTTCAGCTTCTGCTTCTCCTTCTTCTGCTTCTTCTGCTTCACCCTCCTGACTTCACCTTCTCCTTCTCCTTCTTCTACTTCTTCTGCTTCACCCCCCTGACTTCACCTTCTCCTTCTCCTTCTTCTGCTTCTTCTGATTCACCCTCCTAACTTCACCTTCTCCTTCTCCTTCTTCTGCTTCTTCTGATTCACCCTCCAGACTTCACCTTCTCCTTCTCCTTCTTCTGCTTCTTCTGATTCACCCTCCAGACCTCACCTTCTCCTTCTCCTTCTTCTACTTCTTCTGATTCACCCTCCAGACTTCATCTTCTCCTTCTTCTTCTTCTGCTTCTTCTGATTCACCCTCCAGACTTCACCTTCTCCTTCTCCTTCTTCTGCTTCTTCTGATTCACCCTCCAGACTTCACCTTCTCCTTCAACTTCTTCTACTTCTTCTGATTCACCCTCCTGACTTCACCTTCTCCTTCTCCTTATTCTGCTTCTTCTGATTCACCCTCCAGACTTCACCTTCTCCTTCTCCTTCTTCTGCTTCTTCTGAGTCACCCTCCAGACTTCACCTTCTCCTTCTCCTTCTTCTGCTTCTTCTGATTCACCCTCCAGACTTCACCTTCTCCTTCTCCTTCTTCTACTTCTTCTGATTCACCCTCCAGACTTCACCTTCTCCTTCTCCTTCTTCTGCTTCTTCTGATTCACCCTGCAGACTTCACCTTCTCCTTCTCCTTCGTCTACTTCTTCTGATTCACCGTCCAGACTACACCTTCTCCTTCTCCTTCTTCTACTTCTTCTGATTCACACTCCAGACTTCACCTTCTCCTTCTCCTTCTTCTGCTTCTTCTGATTCACCCTCCAGACTTCACCTTCTCCATCTCCTTCTTCTACTTCTTCTGGTTGACCCTCCAGACTTCACCTTCTCCTTCTCCTTCTTCTACATCTTCTGATTCACGCTCCAGACTTCTCCTTCTCCTTCTCCTTCTTCTACTTCTTCCGTTTCACACTCCAGGCTTCGCCTTCTCCTTCTCCTTCTTCTACTTCTTCTGCTTCACCCTCCTGACTTCACCTTCTCCTTCTCCTTCTTCTACTTCTTCTGATTCACCCTCCAGACTTCACCTTCTCCTTCTCCTTCTTCTGCTTCTTCTGCTTCACCCTCCTGACTTCACCTTCTCCTTCTCCTTCTTCTACTTCTTCTGTTTCACCCTCCAGACTTCACCTTCTCCTTCTCCTTCTTCTGCTTCTTCTGCTTCACCCTCCAGACTGCACCTTCTCCTTCTCCTTCTTCTGCTTCTTCTGCTGCGCCCTCCAGACTTCACCTTCTCCTTCTCCTTCTTCTGCTTCTTCAGCTTCACCCTCCTGACTTCACCTTCTCCATCTCCTTCTTCTACTTCTTCTGCTTCACCCCCCTGACTTCACCTTCTCCTTCTCCTTCTTCTGCTTCTTCTGATTCACCCTCCTAACTTCACCTTCTCCTTCTCCTTCTTCTGCTTCTTCTGATTCACCCTCCAGACTTCACCTTCTCCTTCTCCTTCTTCTGCTTCTTCTGATTCACCCTCCAGACTTCACCTTCTCCTTCTCCTTCTTCTACTTCTTCTGATTCACCCTCCAGACTTCATCTTCTCCTTCTTCTTCTTCTGCTTCTTCTGATTCACCCTCCAGACTTCACCTTCTCCTTCTCCTTCTTCTGCTTCTTCTGATTCACCCTCCAGACTTCACCTTCTCCTTCAACTTCTTCTACTTCTTCTGATTCACCCTCCAGACTTCACCTTCTCCTTCTCCTTCTTCTACTTCTTCTGATTCAGCCTCCAGTCTTCACCTTCTCCTTCTCCTTCTTCTGTTTCTTCTGCTTCACCCTCCAGACATCACCTTCTCCTTCTCTTTCTTCTGCTTCTTCTGATTCACCCTCCAGACTTCACCTTCTCCTTCTCCTTCTTCTGATTCTTCTGATTCACCCTCCAGACTTCACCTTCTCCTTCTCCTTCTTCAGCTTCTTCTGATTCACCCTCCTGACTTCACCTTCTCCTTCTCCTTCTTCTACTTCTTCTGATTCACCCTCCTGACTTCACCTTCTCCTTCTCCTTCTTCTACTTCTTCTGCTTCACCCTCCAGACTTCACCTTCTCCTTCTCCTTCTTCTACTTCTTCTGATTCACCCTCCAGACGTCACCTTCTCCTTCTTCTGCTTCTTCTGATTCACCCTCCAGACTTCACCTTCTCCTTCTCCTTATTCTGCTTCTTCTGATTCACCCTCCAGACTTCACCTTCTCCTTCTCCTTCTTCTGCTTCTTCTGATTCACCCTCCAGACTTCACCTTCTCCTTCTCCTTCTTCTGCTTCTTCTGATTCACCCTCCAGACTTCACCTTCTCCTTCTCCTTCTTCTACTTCTTCTGATTCACCCTCCAAACTTCATCGTCTCCTTCTCCTTCTTCTGCTTCTTCTGATTCATCCTCCAGACTTCACCTTCTCCTTCTCCTTCTTCTGCTTCTTCTGATTCACCCTCCAGACTTCACCTTCTCCTTCTCCTTCTTCTACATCTTCTGATTCACCCTCCAGACTTCACCTTCTCCTTCTCCTTCTTCTACTTCTTCTGATTCACCCTCCAGACTTCACCTTCTCCATCTCCTTCTTCTGCTTCTTCTGATTCACCCTCCAGACTTCACCTTCTCCTTCTCCTTATTCTGCTTCTTCTGATTCACCCTCCAGACTTCACCTTCTCCTTCTCCTTCTTCTACATCTTCTGATTCACCCTCCAGACTTCACCTTCTCCTTCTCCTTCTTCTGCTTCTTCTGCTTCACCCTCCAGACTGCACCTTCTCCTTCTCCTTCTTCTGCTTCTTCTGCTGCGCCCTCCAGACTTCACCTTCTCCTTCTCCTTCTTCTGCTTCTTCTGATTCACCCTCCTAACTTCACCTTCTCCTTCTCCTTCTTCTGCTTCTTCTGATTCACCCTCCAGACTTCACCTTCTCCTTCTCCTTCTTCTGCTTCTTCTGATTCACCCTCCAGACTTCACCTTCTCCTTCTCCTTCTTCTACTTCTTCTGATTCACCCTCCAGACTTCATCTTCTCCTTCTTCTTCTTCTGCTTCTTCTGATTCACCCTCCAGACTTCACCTTCTCCTTCTCCTTCTTCTGCTTCTTCTGATTCACCCTCCAGACTTCACCTTCTCCTTCAACTTCTTCTACTTCTTCTGATTCACCCTCCAGACTTCACCTTCTCCTTCTCCTTCTTCTACTTCTTCTGATTCAGCCTCCAGTCTTCACCTTCTCCTTCTCCTTCTTCTGTTTCTTCTGCTTCACCCTCCAGACATCACCTTCTCCTTCTCTTTCTTCTGCTTCTTCTGATTCACCCTCCAGACTTCACCTTCTCCTTCTCCTTCTTCTGATTCTTCTGATTCACCCTCCAGACTTCACCTTCTCCTTCTCCTTCTTCAGCTTCTTCTGATTCACCCTCCTGACTTCACCTTCTCCTTCTCCTTCTTCTACTTCTTCTGATTCACCCTCCTGACTTCACCTTCTCCTTCTCCTTCTTCTACTTCTTCTGCTTCACCCTCCAGACTTCACCTTCTCCTTCTCCTTCTTCTACGTCTTCTGATTCACCCTCCAGACGTCACCTTCTCCTTCTTCTGCTTCTTCTGATTCACCCTCCAGACTTCACCTTCTCCTTCTCCTTATTCTGCTTCTTCTGATTCACCCTCCAGACTTCACCTTCTCCTTCTCCTTCTTCTGCTTCTTCTGATTCACCCTCCAGACTTCACCTTCTCCTTCTCCTTCTTCTGCTTCTTCTGATTCACCCTCCAGACTTCACCTTCTCCTTCTCCTTCTTCTACTTCTTCTGATTCACCCTCCAAACTTCATCGTCTCCTTCTCCTTCTTCTGCTTCTTCTGATTCATCCTCCAGACTTCACCTTCTCCTTCTCCTTCTTCTGCTTCTTCTGATTCACCCTCCAGACTTCACCTTCTCCTTCTCCTTCTTCTACATCTTCTGATTCACCCTCCAGACTTCACCTTCTCCTTCTCCTTCTTCTACTTCTTCTGATTCACCCTCCAGACTTCACCTTCTCCATCTCCTTCTTCTGCTTCTTCTGATTCACCCTCCAGACTTCACCTTCTCCTTCTCCTTATTCTGCTTCTTCTGATTCACCCTCCAGACTTCACCTTCTCCTTCTCCTTCTTCTACATCTTCTGATTCACCCTCCAGACTTCACCTTCTCCTTCTCCTTCTTCTACTTCTTCTGATTCAACCTCCAGACTTCACCTTCTCCATCTCCTTCTTCTGCTTCTTCTGATTCACCCTCCAGACTTCACCTTCTCCTTCTCCTTATTCTGCTTCTTCTGCTTCACCCTCCTGACTTCACCTTCTCCTTCTCCTTCTTCTACTTCTTCTGTTTCACCCTCCAGACTTCACCTTCTCCTTCTCCTTCTTCTGCTTCTTCTGCTTCACCCTCCAGACTGCACCTTCTCCTTCTCCTTCTTCTGCTTCTTCTGCTGCGCCCTCCAGACTTCACCTTCTCCTTCTCCTTCTTCTGCTTCTTCTGCTTCACCCTCCTGACTTCACCTTCTCCTTCTCCTTCTTCTACTTCTTCTGCTTCACCCCCCTGACTTCACCTTCTCCTTCTCCTTCTTCTGCTTCTTCTGATTCACCCTCCTAACTTCACCTTCTCCTTCTCCTTCTTCTGCTTCTTCTGATTCACCCTCCAGACTTCACCTTCTCCTTCTCCTTCTTCTGCTTCTTCTGATTCACCCTCCAGACTTCACCTTCTCCTTCTCCTTCTTCTACTTCTTCTGATTCACCCTCCAGACTTCATCTTCTCCTTCTTCTTCTTCTGCTTCTTCTGATTCACCCTCCAGACTTCACCTTCTCCTTCTCCTTCTTCTGCTTCTTCTGATTCACCCTCCAGACTTCACCTTCTCCTTCAACTTCTTCTACTTCTTCTGATTCACCCTCCAGACTTCACCTTCTCCTTCTCCTTCTTCTACTTCTTCTGATTCACCCTCCTGACTTCACCTTCTCCTTCTCCTTCTTCTACTTCTTCTGCTTCACCCTCCAGACTTCACCTTCTCCTTCTCCTTCTTCTACTTCTTCTGATTCACCCTCCAGACGTCACCTTCTCCTTCTTCTGCTTCTTCTGATTCACCCTCCAGACTTCACCTTCTCCTTCTCCTTATTCTGCTTCTTCTGATTCACCCTCCAGACTTCACCTTCTCCTTCTCCTTCTTCTGCTTCTTCTGATTCACCCTCCAGACTTCACCTTCTCCTTCTCCTTCTTCTGCTTCTTCTGATTCACCCTCCAGACTTCACCTTCTCCTTCTCCTTCTTCTACTTCTTCTGATTCACCCTCCAGACTTCATCGTCTCCTTCTCCTTCTTCTGCTTCTTCTGATTCATCCTCCAGACTTCACCTTCTCCTTCTCCTTCTTCTGCTTCTTCTGATTCACCCTCCAGACTTCACCTTCTCCTTCTCCTTCTTCTACATCTTCTGATTCACCCTCCAGACTTCACCTTCTCCTTCTCCTTCTTCTACTTCTTCTGATTCACCCTCCAGACTTCACCTTCTCCATCTCCTTCTTCTGCTTCTTCTGATTCACCCTCCAGACTTCACCTTCTCCTTCTCCTTATTCTGCTTCTTCTGATTCACCCTCCAGACTTCACCTTCTCCTTCTCCTTCTTCTACATCTTCTGATTCACCCTCCAGACTTCACCTTCTCCTTCTCCTTCTTCTACTTCTTCTGATTCACCCTCCAGACTTCACCTTCTCCATCTCCTTCTTCTGCTTCTTCCGATTCACCCTCCAGACTTCACCTTCTCCTTCTCCTTATTCTGCTTCTTCTGCTTCACCCTCCTGACTTCACCTTCTCCTTCTCCTTCTTCTACTTCTTCTGTTTCACCCTCCAGACTTCACCTTCTCCTTCTCCTTCTTCTGCTTCTTCTGCTTCACCCTCCAGACTGCACCTTCTCCTTCTCCTTCTTCTGCTTCTTCTGCTGCGCCCTCCAGACTTCACCTTCTCCTTCTCCTTCTTCTGCTTCTTCTGCTTCACCCTCCTGACTTCACCTTCTCCTTCTCCTTCTTCTACTTCTTCTGCTTCACCCCCCTGACTTCACCTTCTCCTTCTTCTGCTTCTTCTGATTCACCCTCCTAACTTCACCTTCTCCTTCTCCTTCTTCTGCTTCTTCTGATTCACCCTCCAGACTTCACCTTCTCCTTCTCCTTCTTCTGCTTCTTCTGATTCACCCTCCAGACCTCACCTTCTCCTTCTCCTTCTTCTACTTCTTCTGATTCACCCTCCAGACTTCATCTTCTCCTTCTTCTTCTTCTGCTTCTTCTGATTCACCCTCCAGACTTCACCTTCTCCTTCTCCTTCTTCTGCTTCTTCTGATTCACCCTCCAGACTTCACCTTCTCCTTCAACTTCTTCTACTTCTTCTGATTCACCCTCCAGACTTCACCTTCTCCTTCTCCTTCTTCTACTTCTTCTGATTCAGCCTCCAGTCTTCACCTTCTCCTTCTCCTTCTTCTGTTTCTTCTGCTTCACCCTCCAGACATCACCTTCTCCTTCTCTTTCTTCTGCTTCTTCTGATTCACCCTCCAGACTTCACCTTCTCCTTCTCCTTCTTCTGATTCTTCTGATTCACCCTCCAGACTTCACCTTCTCCTTCTCCTTCTTCAGCTTCTTCTGATTCACCCTCCTGACTTCACCTTCTCCTTCTCCTTCTTCTACTTCTTCTGATTCACCCTCCTGACTTCACCTTCTCCTTCTCCTTCTTCTACTTCTTCTGCTTCACCCTCCAGACTTCACCTTCTCCTTCTCCTTCTTCTACTTCTTCTGATTCACCCTCCAGACGTCACCTTCTCCTTCTTCTGCTTCTTCTGATTCACCCTCCAGACTTCATCGTCTCCTTCTCCTTCTTCTGCTTCTTCTGATTCATCCTCCAGACTTCACCTTCTCCTTCTCCTTCTTCTGCTTCTTCTGATTCACCCTCCAGACTTCACCTTCTCCTTCTCCTTCTTCTACATCTTCTGATTCACCCTCCAGACTTCACCTTCTCCTTCTCCTTCTTCTACTTCTTCTGATTCACCCTCCAGACTTCACCTTCTCCATCTCCTTCTTCTGCTTCTTCTGATTCACCCTCCAGACTTCACCTTCTCCTTCTCCTTATTCTGCTTCTTCTGATTCACCCTCCAGACTTCACCTTCTCCTTCTCCTTCTTCTACATCTTCTGATTCACCCTCCAGACTTCACCTTCTCCTTCTCCTTCTTCTACTTCTTCTGATTCACCCTCCAGACTTCACCTTCTCCATCTCCTTCTTCTGCTTCTTCTGATTCACCCTCCAGACTTCACCTTCTCCTTCTCCTTATTCTGCTTCTTCTGCTTCACCCTCCTGACTTCACCTTCTCCTTCTCCTTCTTCTACTTCTTCTGTTTCACCCTCCAGACTTCACCTTCTCCTTCTCCTTCTTCTGCTTCTTCTGCTTCACCCTCCAGACTGCACCTTCTCCTTCTCCTTCTTCTGCTTCTTCTGCTGCGCCCTCCAGACTTCACCTTCTCCTTCTCCTTCTTCTGCTTCTTCTGCTTCACCCTCCTGACTTCACCTTCTCCTTCTCCTTCTTCTACTTCTTCTGCTTCACCCCCCTGACTTCACCTTCTCCTTCTTCTGCTTCTTCTGATTCACCCTCCTAACTTCACCTTCTCCTTCTCCTTCTTCTGCTTCTTCTGATTCACCCTCCAGACTTCACCTTCTCCTTCTCCTTCTTCTGCTTCTTCTGATTCACCCTCCAGACCTCACCTTCTCCTTCTCCTTCTTCTACTTCTTCTGATTCACCCTCCAGACTTCATCTTCTCCTTCTTCTTCTTCTGCTTCTTCTGATTCACCCTCCAGACTTCACCTTCTCCTTCTCCTCCTTCTGCTTCTTCTGATTCACCCTCCAGACTTCACCTTCTCCTTCAACTTCTTCTACTTCTTCTGATTCACCCTCCAGACTTCACCTTCTCCTTCTCCTTCTTCTACTTCTTCTGATTCAGCCTCCAGTCTTCACCTTCTCCTTCTCCTTCTTCTGTTTCTTCTGCTTCACCCTCCAGACATCACCTTCTCCTTCTCTTTCTTCTGCTTCTTCTGATTCACCCTCCAGACTTCACCTTCTCCTTCTCCTTCTTCTGATTCTTCTGATTCACCCTCCAGACTTCACCTTCTCCTTCTCCTTCTTCAGCTTCTTCTGATTCACCCTCCTGACTTCACCTTCTCCTTCTCCTTCTTCTACTTCTTCTGATTCACCCTCCTGACTTCACCTTCTCCTTCTCCTTCTTCTACTTCTTCTGCTTCACCCTCCAGACTTCACCTTCTCCTTCTCCTTCTTCTACTTCTTCTGATTCACCCTCCAGACGTCACCTTCTCCTTCTTCTGCTTCTTCTGATTCACCCTCCAGACTTCACCTTCTCCTTCTCCTTATTCTGCTTCTTCTGATTCACCCTCCAGACTTCACCTTCTCCTTCTCCTTCTTCTGCTTCTTCTGATTCACCCTCCAGACTTCACCTTCTCCTTCTCCTTCTTCTGCTTCTTCTGATTCACCCTCCAGACTTCACCTTCTCCTTCTCCTTCTTCTACTTCTTCTGATTCACCCTCCAGACTTCATCGTCTCCTTCTCCTGCTTCTGCTTCTTCTGATTCATCCTCCAGACTTCACCTTCTCCTTCTCCTTCTTCTGCTTCTTCTGATTCACCCTCCAGACTTCACCTTCTCCTTCTCCTTCTTCTACATCTTCTGATTCACCCTCCAGACTTCACCTTCTCCTTCTCCTTCTTCTACTTCTTCTGATTCACTCTCCAGACTTCACCTTCTCCATCTCCTTCTTCTGCTTCTTCTGATTCACCCTCCAGACTTCACCTTCTCCTTCTCCTTATTCTGCTTCTTCTGATTCACCCTCCAGACTTCACCTTCTCCTTCTCCTTCTTCTGCTTCTTCTGATTCACCCTCCAGACTTCACCTTCTCCTTCTCCTTCTTCTGCTTCTTCTGATTCACCCTCCAGACTTCACCTTCTCCTTCTCCTTCTTCTACTTCTTCTGATTCACCCTCCAGACTTCACCTTCTCCTTCTCCTTCTTCTGCTTCTTCTGATTCACCCTGCAGACTTCACCTTCTCCTTCTCCTTCGTCTACTTCTTCTGATTCACCGTCCAGACTACACCTTCTCCTTCTCCTTCTTCTACTTCTTCTGATTCACCCTCCAGACTTCACCTTCTCCTTCTCCTTCTTCTGCTTCTTCTGATTCACCCTCCAGACTTCACCTTCTCCTTCTCCTTCTTCTACTTCTTCTGATTGACCCTCCAGACTTCACCTTCTCCTTCTCCTTCTTCTACATCTTCTGATTCACGCTCCAGACTTCACCTTCTCCTTCTCCTTCTTCTACTTCTTCTGCTTCTCCCTCCAGACTACACCTTCTCCTTCTCTTTCTTCTACTTCATCCGATTCACCCTCCAGACTTCACCTTCTCCTTCTCCTTCTTCTACTTCTTCTGATTCACCCTCCTGAATTCACCTTCTCCTTCTCCTTCTTCTACTTCTTCTGATTCACCCTCCTGACTTCACCTTCTCCTTCTCCTTCTTCTGCTTCTTCTGCTTCACCCTCCAAACTTCACCTTCTCCTTCTCCTTCTTCTGCTTCTTCTGCTTCACCCTCCAGACTTCACCTTCTCCTTCTCCTTCTTCTGCTTCTTCTGCTTCACCCTCCTGACTTCACCTTCACCTTCTCCTTCTTCTACTTCTTCTGATTCACCCTCCAGACTTCACCTTCTCCTTCTCCTTCTTCTGCTTCTTCTGCTTCACCCTCCAGACTTCACCTTCTCCTTCTCCTTCTTATGCTTCTTCTGCTTCGCCCTCCAGACTTCACCTTCTCCTTCTCCTTCTTCTGCTTCTTCTGCTTCACCCTCCAGACTTCACCTTCTCCTTCTCCTTCTTCTGCTTCTTCTGCTTCACTCTCCTGACTTCACCTTCTCCTTCTCCTTCTTCTACTTCTTCTGATTCACCCTCCAGACTTCACCTTCTCCTTCTCCTTCTTCTACTTCTTCTGATTCTCCCTCCAGACTTCACCTTCTCCTTCTCCTTCTTCTGCTTCTTCTGATTCACCCTCCAGACTTCACCTTCTCCTTCTCCTTATTCTGCTTCTTCTGATTCACCCTCCAGACTTCACCTTCTCCTTCTCCTTCTTCTACTTCTTCTGATTGACCCTCCAGACTTCACCTTCTCCTTCTCCTTCTTCTACATCTTCTGATTCACGCTCCAGACTTCACCTTCTCCTTCTCCTTCTTCTACTTCTTCTGCTTCACCCTCCTGACTTCACCTTCTCCTTCTCCTTCTTCTACTTCTTCTGATTCACCCTCCAGACTTCACCTTCTCCTTCTCCTTCTTCTGCTTCTTCTGCTTCACCCTCCTGACTTCACCTTCTCCTTCTCCTTCTTCTACTTCTTCTGTTTCACCCTCCAGACTTCACCTTCTCCTTCTCCTTCTTCTGCTTCTTCTGCTTCACCCTCCAGACTGCACCTTCTCCTTCTCCTTCTTCTGCTTCTTCTGCTGCGCCCTCCAGACTTCACCTTCTCCTTCTCCTTCTTCTGCTTCTTCTGCTTCACCCTCCTGACTTCACCTTCTCCTTCTCCTTCTTCTACTTCTTCTGCTTCACCCCCCTGACTTCACCTTCTCCTTCTCCTTCTTCTGCTTCTTCTGATTCACCCTCCTAACTTCACCTTCTCCTTCTCCTTCTTCTGCTTCTTCTGATTCACCCTCCAGACTTCACCTTCTCCTTCTCCTTCTTCTGCTTCTTCTGATTCACCCTCCAGACCTCACCTTCTCCTTCTCCTTCTTCTACTTCTTCTGATTCACCCTCCAGACTTCATCTTCTCCTTCTTCTTCTTCTGCTTCTTCTGATTCACCCTCCAGACTTCACCTTCTCCTTCTCCTTCTTCTGCTTCTTCTGATTCACCCTCCAGACTTCACCTTCTCCTTCAACTTCTTCTACTTCTTCTGATTCACCCTCCAGACTTCACCTTCTCCTTCTCCTTCTTCTACTTCTTCTGATTCAGCCTCCAGTCTTCACCTTCTCCTTCTCCTTCTTCTGTTTCTTCTGCTTCACCCTCCAGACATCACCTTCTCCTTCTCTTTCTTCTGCTTCTTCTGATTCACCCTCCAGACTTCACCTTCTCCTTCTCCTTCTTCTGATTCTTCTGATTCACCCTCCAGACTTCACCTTCTCCTTCTCCTTCTTCTACTTCTTCTGCTTCACCCCCCTGACTTCACCTTCTCCTTCTCCTTCTTCTGCTTCTTCTGATTCACCCTCCTAACTTCACCTTCTCCTTCTCCTTCTTCTACTTCTTCTGCTTCTCCCTCCAGACTACACCTTCTCCTTCTCTTTCTTCTACTTCATCCGATTCACCCTCCAGACTTCACCTTCTCCTTCTCCTTCTTCTACTTCTTCTGATTCACCCTCCTGAATTCACCTTCTCCTTCTCCTTCTTCTACTTCTTCTGATTCACCCTCCTGACTTCACCTTCTCCTTCTCCTTCTTCTGCTTCTTCTGCTTCACCCTCCAAACTTCACCTTCTCCTTCTCCTTCTTCTGCTTCTTCTGCTTCACCCTCCAGACTTCACCTTCTCCTTCTCCTTCTTCTGCTTCTTCTGCTTCACCCTCCTGACTTCACCTTCACCTTCTCCTTCTTCTACTTCTTCTGATTCACCCTCCAGACTTCACCTTCTCCTTCTCCTTCTTCTGCTTCTTCTGCTTCACCCTCCAGACTTCACCTTCTCCTTCTCCTTCTTATGCTTCTTCTGCTTCGCCCTCCAGACTTCACCTTCTCCTTCTCCTTCTTCTGCTTCTTCTGCTTCACCCTCCAGACTTCACCTTCTCCTTCTCCTTCTTCTGCTTCACTCTCCTGACTTCACCTTCTCCTTCTCCTTCTTCTACTTCTTCTGATTCACCCTCCAGACTTCACCTTCTCCTTCTCCTTCTTCTACTTCTTCTGATTCTCCCTCCAGACTTCACCTTCTCCTTCTCCTTCTTCTGCTTCTTCTGATTCACCCTCCAGACTTCACCTTCTCCTTCTCCTTATTCTGCTTCTTCTGATTCACCCTCCAGACTTCACCTTCTCCTTCTCCTTCTTCTACTTCTTCTGATTGACCCTCCAGACTTCACCTTCTCCTTCTCCTTCTTCTACATCTTCTGATTCACGCTCCAGACTTCACCTTCTCCTTCTCCTTCTTCTACTTCTTCTGCTTCACCCTCCTGACTTCACCTTCTCCTTCTCCTTCTTCTACTTCTTCTGATTCACCCTCCAGACTTCACCTTCTCCTTCTCCTTCTTCTGCTTCTTCTGCTTCACCCTCCTGACTTCACCTTCTCCTTCTCCTTCTTCTACTTCTTCTGTTTCACCCTCCAGACTTCACCTTCTCCTTCTCCTTCTTCTGCTTCTTCTGCTTCACCCTCCAGACTGCACCTTCTCCTTCTCCTTCTTCTGCTTCTTCTGCTGCGCCCTCCAGACTTCACCTTCTCCTTCTCCTTCTTCTGCTTCTTCTGCTTCACCCTCCTGACTTCACCTTCTCCTTCTCCTTCTTCTACTTCTTCTGCTTCACCCCCCTGACTTCACCTTCTCCTTCTCCTTCTTCTGCTTCTTCTGATTCACCCTCCTAACTTCACCTTCTCCTTCTCCTTCTTCTGCTTCTTCTGATTCACCCTCCAGACTTCACCTTCTCCTTCTCCTTCTTCTGCTTCTTCTGATTCACCCTCCAGACCTCACCTTCTCCTTCTCCTTCTTCTACTTCTTCTGATTCACCCTCCAGACTTCATCTTCTCCTTCTTCTTCTTCTGCTTCTTCTGATTCACCCTCCAGACTTCACCTTCTCCTTCTCCTTCTTCTGCTTCTTCTGATTCACCCTCCAGACTTCACCTTCTCCTTCAACTTCTTCTACTTCTTCTGATTCACCCTCCAGACTTCACCTTCTCCTTCTCCTTCTTCTACTTCTTCTGATTCAGCCTCCAGTCTTCACCTTCTCCTTCTCCTTCTTCTGTTTCTTCTGCTTCACCCTCCAGACATCACCTTCTCCTTCTCTTTCTTCTGCTTCTTCTGATTCACCCTCCAGACTTCACCTTCTCCTTCTCCTTCTTCTGATTCTTCTGATTCACCCTCCAGACTTCACCTTCTCCTTCTCCTTCTTCAGCTTCTTCTGATTCACCCTCCTGACTTCACCTTCTCCTTCTCCTTCTTCTACTTCTTCTGATTCACCCTCCTGACTTCACCTTCTCCTTCTCCTTCTTCTACTTCTTCTGCTTCACCCTCCAGACTTCACCTTCTCCTTCTCCTTCTTCTACTTCTTCTGATTCACCCTCCAGACGTCACCTTCTCCTTCTTCTGCTTCTTCTGATTCACCCTCCAGACTTCACCTTCTACTTCTCCTTATTCTGCTTCTTCTGATTCACCCTCCAGACTTCACCTTCTCCTTCTCCTTCTTCTGCTTCTTCTGATTCACCCTCCAGACTTCACCTTCTCCTTCTCCTTCTTCTGCTTCTTCTGATTCACCCTCCAGACTTCACCTTCTCCTTCTCCTTCTTCTACTTCTTCTGATTCACCCTCCAGACTTCATCGTCTCCTTCTCCTTCTTCTGCTTCTTCTGATTCATCCTCCAGACTTCACCTTCTCCTTCTCCTTCTTCTGCTTCTTCTGATTCACCCTCCAGACTTCACCTTCTCCTTCTCCTTCTTCTACATCTTCTGATTCACCCTCCAGACTTCACCTTCTCCTTCTCCTTCTTCTACTTCTTCTGATTCACCCTCCAGACTTCATCTTCTCCTTCTTCTTCTTCTGCTTCTTCTGATTCACCCTCCAGACTTCACCTTCTCCTTCTCCTTCTTCTGCTTCTTCTGATTCACCCTCCAGACTTCACCTTCTCCTTCAACTTCTTCTACTTCTTCTGATTCACCCTCCAGACTTCACCTTCTCCTTCTCCTTCTTCTACTTCTTCTGATTCAGCCTCCAGTCTTCACCTTCTCCTTCTCCTTCTTCTGTTTCTTCTGCTTCACCCTCCAGACATCACCTTCTCCTTCTCTTTCTTCTGCTTCTTCTGATTCACCCTCCAGACTTCACCTTCTCCTTCTCCTTCTTCTGATTCTTCTGATTCACCCTCCAGACTTCACCTTCTCCTTCTCCTTCTTCAGCTTCTTCTGATTCACCCTCCTGACTTCACCTTCTCCTTCTCCTTCTTCTACTTCTTCTGATTCACCCTCCTGACTTCACCTTCTCCTTCTCCTTCTTCTACTTCTTCTGCTTCACCCTCCAGACTTCACCTTCTCCTTCTCCTTCTTCTACTTCTTCTGATTCACCCTCCAGACGTCACCTTCTCCTTCTTCTGCTTCTTCTGATTCACCCTCCAGACTTCACCTTCTACTTCTCCTTATTCTGCTTCTTCTGATTCACCCTCCAGACTTCACCTTCTCCTTCTCCTTCTTCTGCTTCTTCTGAATCACCCTCCAGACTTCACCTTCTCCTTCTCCTTCTTCTGCTTCTTCTGATTCACCCTCCAGACTTCACCTTCTCCTTCTCCTTCTTCTACTTCTTCTGATTCACCCTCCAGACTTCATCGTCTCCTTCTCCTTCTGCTGCTTCTTCTGATTCATCCTCCAGACTTCACCTTCTCCTTCTCCTTCTTCTGCTTCTTCTGATTCACCCTCCAGACTTCACCTTCTCCTTCTCCTTCTTCTACATCTTCTGATTCACCCTCCAGACTTCACCTTCTCCTTCTCCTTCTTCTACTTCTTCTGATTCACCCTCCAGACTTCACCTTCTCCATCTCCTTCTTCTGCTTCTTCTGATTCACCCTCCATACTTCACCTTCTCCTTCTCCTTATTCTGCTTCTTCTGATTCACCCTCCAGACTTCACCTTCTCCTTCTCCTTCTTCTGCTTCTTCTGATTCACCCTCCAGACTTCACCTTCTCCTTCTCCTTCTTCTGCTTCTTCTGATTCACCCTCCAGACTTCACCTTCTCCTTCTCCTTCTTCTACTTCTTCTGATTCACCCTCCAGACTTCATCGTCTCCTTCTCCTTCTTCTGCTTCTTCTGATTCATCCTCCAGACTTCACCTTCTCCTTCTCCTTCTTCTGCTTCTTCTGATTCACCCTCCAGACTTCACCTTCTCCTTCTCCTTCTTCTACATCTTCTGATTCACCCTCCAGACTTCACCTTCTCCTTCTCCTTCTTCTACTTCTTCTGATTCACTCTCCAGACTTCACCTTCTCCATCTCCTTCTTCTGCTTCTTCTGATTCACCCTCCAGACTTCACCTTCTCCTTCTCCTTATTCTGCTTCTTCTGATTCACCCTCCAGACTTCACCTTCTCCTTCTCCTTCTTCTGCTTCTTCTGATTCACCCTCCAGACTTCACCTTCTCCTTCTCCTTCTTCTGCTTCTTCTGATTCACCCTCCAGACTTCACCTTCTCCTTCTCCTTCTTCTACTTCTTCTGATTCACCCTCCAGACTTCACCTTCTCCTTCTCCTTCTTCTGCTTCTTCTGATTCACCCTGCAGACTTCACCTTCTCCTTCTCGTTCTTCTACTTCTTCTGATTCACCCTCCAGACTTCACCTTCTCCTTCTCCTTCTTCTGCTTCTTCTGATTCACCCTCCAGACTTCACCTTCTCCTTCTCCTTCTTCTACTTCTTCTGATTGACCCTCCAGACTTCACCTTCTCCTTCTCCTTCTTCTACATCTTCTGATTCACGCTCCAGACTTCACCTTCTCCTTCTCCTTCTTCTACTTCTTCTGCTTCTCCCTCCAGACTACACCTTCTCCTTCTCTTTCTTCTACTTCATCCGATTCACCCTCCAGACTTCACCTTCTCCTTCTCCTTCTTCTACTTCTTCTGATTCACCCTCCTGAATTCACCTTCTCCTTCTCCTTCTTCTACTTCTTCTGATTCACCCTCCTGACTTCACCTTCTCCTTCTCCTTCTTCTGCTTCTTCTGCTTCACCCTCCAAACTTCACCTTCTCCTTCTCCTTCTTCTGCTTCTTCTGCTTCACCCTCCAGACTTCACCTTCTCCTTCTCCTTCTTCTGCTTCTTCTGCTTCACCCTCCTGACTTCACCTTCACCTTCTCCTTCTTCTACTTCTTCTGATTCACCCTCCAGACTTCACCTTCTCCTTCTCCTTCTTCTGCTTCTTCTGCTTCACCCTCCAGACTTCACCTTCTCCTTCTCCTTCTTATGCTTCTTCTGCTTCGCCCTCCAGACTTCACCTTCTCCTTCTCCTTCTTCTGCTTCTTCTGCTTCACCCTCCAGACTTCACCTTCTCCTTCTCCTTCTTCTGCTTCTTCTGCTTCACTCTCCTGACTTCACCTTCTCCTTCTCCTTCTTCTACTTCTTCTGATTCACCCTCCAGACTTCACCTTCTCCTTCTCCTTCTTCTACTTCTTCTGATTCTCCCTCCAGACTTCACCTTCTCCTTCTCCTTCTTCTGCTTCTTCTGATTCACCCTCCAGACTTCACCTTCTCCTTCTCCTTATTCTGCTTCTTCTGATTCACCCTCCAGACTTCACCTTCTCCTTCCCCTTCTTCTACTTCTTCTGATTGACCCTCCAGACTTCACCTTCTCCTTCTCCTTCTTCTACATCTTCTGATTCACGCTCCAGACTTCACCTTCTCCTTCTCCTTCTTCTACTTCTTCTGCTTCACCCTCCTGACTTCACCTTCTCCTTCTCCTTCTTCTACTTCTTCTGATTCACCCTCCAGACTTCACCTTCTCCTTCTCCTTCTTCTGCTTCTTCTGCTTCACCCTCCTGACTTCACCTTCTCCTTCTCCTTCTTCTACTTCTTCTGTTTCACCCTCCAGACTTCACCTTCTCCTTCTCCTTCTTCTGCTTCTTCTGCTTCACCCTCCAGACTGCACCTTCTCCTTCTCCTTCTTCTGCTTCTTCTGCTGCGCCCTCCAGACTTCACCTTCTCCTTCTAATTCTTCTGCTTCTTCTGCTTCACCCTCCTGACTTCACCTTCTCCTTCTCCTTCTTCTACTTCTTCTGCTTCACCCCCCTGACTTCACCTTCTCCTTCTCCTTCTTCTGCTTCTTCTGATTCACCCTCCTAACTTCACCTTCTCCTTCTCCTTCTTCTGCTTCTTCTGATTCACCCTCCAGACTTCACCTTCTCCTTCTCCTTCTTCTGCTTCTTCTGATTCACCCTCCAGACCTCACCTTCTCCTTCTCCTTCTTCTACTTCTTCTGATTCACCCTCCAGACTTCATCTTCTCCTTCTTCTTCTTCTGCTTCTTCTGATTCACCCTCCAGACTTCACCTTCTCCTTCTCCTTCTTCTGCTTCTTCTGATTCACCCTCCAGACTTCACCTTCTCCTTCAACTTCTTCTACTTCTTCTGATTCACCCTCCAGACTTCACCTTCTCCTTCTCCTTCTTCTACTTCTTCTGATTCAGCCTCCAGTCTTCACCTTCTCCTTCTCCTTCTTCTGTTTCTTCTGCTTCACCCTCCAGACATCACCTTCTCCTTCTCTTTCTTCTGCTTCTTCTGATTCACCCTCCAGACTTCACCTTCTCCTTCTCCTTCTTCTGATTCTTCTGATTCACCCTCCAGACTTCACCTTCTCCTTCTCCTTCTTCAGCTTCTTCTGATTCACCCTCCTGACTTCACCTTCTCCTTCTCCTTCTTCTACTTCTTCTGATTCACCCTCCTGACTTCACCTTCTCCTTCTCCTTCTTCTACTTCTTCTGCTTCACCCTCCAGACTTCACCTTCTCCTTCTCCTTCTTCTACTTCTTCTGATTCACCCTCCAGACGTCACCTTCTCCTTCTTCTGCTTCTTCTGATTCACCCTCCAGACTTCACCTTCTACTTCTCCTTATTCTGCTTCTTCTGATTCACCCTCCAGACTTCACCTTCTCCTTCTCCTTCTTCTGCTTCTTCTGATTCACCCTCCAGACTTCACCTTCTCCTTCTCCTTCTTCTGCTTCTTCTGATTCACCCTCCAGACTTCACCTTCTCCTTCTCCTTCTTCTACTTCTTCTGATTCACCCTCCAGACTTCATCGTCTCCTTCTCCTTCTTCTGCTTCTTCTGATTCATCCTCCAGACTTCACCTTCTCCTTCTCCTTCTTCTGCTTCTTCTGATTCACCCTCCAGACTTCACCTTCTCCTTCTCCTTCTTCTACATCTTCTGATTCACCCTCCAGACTTCACCTTCTCCTTCTCCTTCTTCTACTTCTTCTGATTCACCCTCCAGACTTCATCTTCTCCTTCTTCTTCTTCTGCTTCTTCTGATTCACCCTCCAGACTTCACCTTCTCCTTCTCCTTCTTCTGCTTCTTCTGATTCACTCTCCAGACTTCACCTTCTCCTTCAACTTCTTCTACTTCTTCTGATTCACCCTCCAGACTTCACCTTCTCCTTCTCCTTCTTCTACTTCTTCTGATTCAGCCTCCAGTCTTCACCTTCTCCTTCTCCTTCTTCTGTTTCTTCTGCTTCACCCTCCAGACATCACCTTCTCCTTCTCTTTCTTCTGCTTCTTCTGATTCACCCTCCAGACTTCACCTTCTCCTTCTCCTTCTTCTGATTCTTCTGATTCACCCTCCAGACTTCACCTTCTCCTTCTCCTTCTTCAGCTTCTTCTGATTCACCCTCCTGACTTCACCTTCTCCTTCTCCTTCTTCTACTTCTTCTGATTCACCCTCCTGACTTCACCTTCTCCTTCTCCTTCTTCTACTTCTTCTGCTTCACCCTCCAGACTTCACCTTCTCCTTCTCCTTCTTCTACTTCTTCTGATTCACCCTCCAGACGTCACCTTCTCCTTCTTCTGCTTCTTCTGATTCACCCTCCAGACTTCACCTTCTACTTCTCCTTATTCTGCTTCTTCTGATTCACCCTCCAGACTTCACCTTCTCCTTCTCCTTCTTCTGCTTCTTCTGATTCACCCTCCAGACTTCACCTTCTCCTTCTCCTTCTTCTGCTTCTTCTGATTCACCCTCCAGACTTCACCTTCTCCTTCTCCTTCTTCTACTTCTTCTGATTCACCCTCCAGACTTCATCGTCTCCTTCTCCTTCTTCTGCTTCTTCTGATTCATCCTCCAGACTTCACCTTCTCCTTCTCCTTCTTCTGCTTCTTCTGATTCACCCTCCAGACTTCACCTTCTCCTTCTCCTTCTTCTACATCTTCTGATTCACCCTCCAGACTTCACCTTCTCCTTCTCCTTCTTCTACTTCTTCTGATTCACCCTCCAGACTTCACCTTCTCCATCTCCTTCTTCTGCTTCTTCTGATTCACCCTCCATACTTCACCTTCTCCTTCTCCTTATTCTGCTTCTTCTGATTCACCCTCCAGACTTCACCTTCTCCTTCTCCTTCTTCTGCTTCTTCTGATTCACCCTCCAGACTTCTCCTTCTCCTTCTCCTTCTTCTGCTTCTTCTGATTCACCCTCCAGACTTCACTTTCTCCTTCTCCTTCTTCTGCTTCTTCTGATTCACCCTCCAGACTTCACCTTCTCCTTCTCCTTCTTCTGCTTCTTCTGATTCACCCTGCAGACTTCACCTTCTCCTTCTCCTTCGTCTACTTCTTCTGATTCACCGTCCAGACTACACCTTCTCCTTCTCCTTCTTCTACTTCTTCTGATTCACCCTCCAGACTTCACCTTCTCCTTCTCCTTCTTCTGCTTCTTCTGATTCACCCTCCAGACTTCACCTTCTTCTTCTCCTTCTTCTACTTCTTCTGATTGACCCTCCAGACTTCATCTTCTCCTGCTCCTTCTTCTACATCTTCTGATTCACGCTCCAGACTTCACCTTCTCCTTCTCCTTCTTCTACTTCTTCTGCTTCTCCCTCCAGACTTCACCTTCTCCTTCTCTTTCTTCTACTTCATCTGATTCACCCTCCAGACTTCACCTTCTCCTTCTCCTTCTTCTACTTCTTCTGATTCACCCTCCAGACTTCACCTTCTCCTTCTCCTTCTTCTACTTCTTCTGATTCACCCTCCAGACTTCACCTTCTCCTTCTCCTTCTTCTACTTCTTTTGATTCACCCTCCTGACTTCACCTTCTCCTTCTCCTTCTTCTGCTTCTACTGCTTCACCCTCCAATCTTCACCTTCTCCTTCTCCTTCTTCTGCTTCTTCTGCTTCGCCCTCCAATCTTCACCTTCTCCTTCTCCTTCTTCTGCTTCTTCTGCTTCGCCCTCCAGACTTCACCTTCTCCTTCTCCTTCTTCTGCTTCTTCTGCTTCACCCTCCAGACTTCACCTTCTCCTTCTCCTTCTTCTGCTTCTTCTGCTTCACTCTCCTGACTTCACCTTCTCCTTCTCCTTCTTCTACTTCTTCTGATTCACCCTCCAGACTTCACCTTCTCCTTCTCCTTCTTCTACGTCTTCTGATTCACCCTCCAGACTTCACCTTCTCCTTCTCCTTCTTCTGCTTCTTCTGCTTCACCCTCCAGACCTCACCTTCTCCTTCTCCTTCTTCTGCTTCTTCTGCTTCACCTTCCAGACTTCACCTTCTCCTTCTCCTTCTTCTGCTTCTTCTGCTTCACCCTCCTGACTTCACCTTCTCCTTCTCCTTCTTCTCCTTCTTCTGATTCACCCTCCAGTCTTCACCTTCTCCTTCTCCTTCTTCTGCTTCTTCTGCTTCACCCTCCAGACTTCACCTGCTCCTTCTCCTTCTTCTGCTTCTTCTGCTGCGCCCTCCAGACTTCACCTTCTCCTTCTCCTTCTTCTGCTTCTTCTGCTTCACCGTCCTGACTTCACCTTCTCCTTCTCCTTCTTCTACTTCTTCTGCTTCACCCCCCTGACTTCACCTGCTCCTTCTCCTTCTTCTGCTTCTTCTGATTCACCCTCCTAACTTCACCTTCTCCTTCTCCTTCTTCTGCTTCTTCTGATTCACCCTCCTGACTTCACCTTCTCCTTCTCCTTCTTCTACTTCTTCTGCTTCACCCTCCAGACTTCACCTTCTCCTTCTCCTTCTTCTACTTCTTCTGATTCACCCTCCAGACGTCACCTTCTCCTTCTTCTGCTTCTTCTGATTCACCCTCCAGACTTCACCTTCTACTTCTCCTTATTCTGCTTCTTCTGATTCACCCTCCAGACTTCACCTTCTCCTTCTCCTTCTTCTGCTTCTTCTGATTCACCCTCCAGACTTCACCTTCTCCTTCTCCTTCTTCTGCTTCTTCTGATTCACCCTCCAGACTTCACCTTCTCCTTCTCCTTCTTCTACTTCTTCTGATTCACCCTCCAGACTTCATCGTCTCCTTCTCCTTCTTCTGCTTCTTCTGATTCATCCTCCAGACTTCACCTTCTCCTTCTCCTTCTTCTGCTTCTTCTGATTCACCCTCCAGACTTCACCTTCTCCTTCTCCTTCTTCTACATCTTCTGATTCACCCTCCAGACTTCACCTTCTCCTTCTCCTTCTTCTACTTCTTCTGATTCACCCTCCAGACTTCACCTTCTCCATCTCCTTCTTCTGCTTCTTCTGATTCACCCTCCATACTTCACCTTCTCCTTCTCCTTATTCTGCTTCTTCTGATTCACCCTCCAGACTTCACCTTCTCCTTCTCCTTCTTCTGCTTCTTCTGATTCACCCTCCAGACTTCTCCTTCTCCTTCTCCTTCTTCTGCTTCTTCTGATTCACCCTCCAGACTTCACTTTCTCCTTCTCCTTCTTCTGCTTCTTCTGATTCACCCTCCAGACTTCACCTTCTCCTTCTCCTTCTTCTGCTTCTTCTGATTCACCCTGCAGACTTCACCTTCTCCTTCTCCTTCGTCTACTTCTTCTGATTCACCGTCCAGACTACACCTTCTCCTTCTCCTTCTTCTACTTCTTCTGATTCACCCTCCAGACTTCACCTTCTCCTTCTCCTTCTTCTGCTTCTTCTGATTCACCCTCCAGACTTCACCTTCTTCTTCTCCTTCTTCTACTTCTTCTGATTGACCCTCCAGACTTCATCTTCTCCTGCTCCTTCTTCTACATCTTCTGATTCACGCTCCAGACTTCACCTTCTCCTTCTCCTTCTTCTACTTCTTCTGCTTCTCCCTCCAGACTTCACCTTCTCCTTCTCTTTCTTCTACTTCATCTGATTCACCCTCCAGACTTCACCTTCTCCTTCTCCTTCTTCTACTTCTTCTGATTCACCCTCCAGACTTCACCTTCTCCTTCTCCTTCTTCTACTTCTTCTGATTCACCCTCCAGACTTCACCTTCTCCTTCTCCTTCTTCTACTTCTTTTGATTCACCCTCCTGACTTCACCTTCTCCTTCTCCTTCTTCTGCTTCTACTGCTTCACCCTCCAATCTTCACCTTCTCCTTCTCCTTCTTCTGCTTCTTCTGCTTCGCCCTCCAGACTTCACCTTCTCCTTCTCCTTCTTCTGCTTCTTCTGCTTCACCCTCCAGACTTCACCTTCTCCTTCTCCTTCTTCTGCTTCTTCTGCTTCACTCTCCTGACTTCACCTTCTCCTTCTCCTTCTTCTACTTCTTCTGATTCACCCTCCAGACTTCACCTTCTCCTTCTCCTTCTTCTACGTCTTCTGATTCACCCTCCAGACTTCACCTTCTCCTTCTCCTTCTTCTACTTCTTCTGATTCACCCTCCTTACTTCATCTTCTCCTTCTCCTTCTTCTGCTTCTTCTGCTTCACCCTCCAGACCTCACCTTCTCCTTCTCCTTCTTCTGCTTCTTCTGCTTCACCTTCCAGACTTCACCTTCTCCTTCTCCTTCTTCTGCTTCTTCTGCTTCACCCTCCTGACTTCACCTTCTCCTTCTCCTTCTTCTCCTTCTTCTGATTCACCCTCCAGTCTTCACCTTCTCCTTCTCCTTCTTCTGCTTCTTCTGCTTCACCCTCCAGACTTCACCTGCTCCTTCTCCTTCTTCTGCTTCTTCTGCTGCGCCCTCCAGACTTCACCTTCTCCTTCTCCTTCTTCTGCTTCTTCTGCTTCACCGTCCTGACTTCACCTTCTCCTTCTCCTTCTTCTACTTCTTCTGCTTCACCCCCCTGACTTCACCTGCTCCTTCTCCTTCTTCTGCTTCTTCTGATTCACCCTCCTAACTTCACCTTCTCCTTCTCCTTCTTCTGCTTCTTCTGATTCACCCTCCTGACTTCACCTTCTCCTTCTCCTTCTTTTGCTTCTTCTGATTCACCCTCCAGACTTCACCTTCTCCTTCTCCTTCTTCTGCTTCTTCTGATTCACCCTCCAGACTTCACCTTCTCCTTCTCCTTCTTCTGCTTCTTCTGATTCACCCTCCAGACCGCACCTTCTCCTTCTCCTTCTTCTACTTCTTCTGATTCACCCTCCAGACTTCATCTTCTCCTTCTCCTTCTTCTGCTTCTTCTGATTCACCCTCCAGACTTCATCTTCTCCTTCTCCTTCTTCTGCTTCTTCTGATTCACCCTCCAGACTTCACCTTCTCCTTCTCCTTCTTCTGCTTCTTCTGATTCACCCTCCAGACTTCACCTTCTCCTTCTCCTTCTTCTGCTTCTTCTGATTCACCCTCCAGACTTCACCTTCTCCTTCTCCTTCTTCTACTTCTTCTGATTCACCCTTCAGTCTTCACCTTCTCCTTCTCCTTCTTCTGTTTCTTCTGCTTCACCCTCCAGACTTCACCTTCTCCTACTCCTTCTTCTACTTCTTCTGATTCACCCTCCAGACTTCACCTTCTCCTTCTCCTTCTTCTGCTTCTTCTGCTTCACCCTCCAGACTTCACCATCTCCTTCTCCTTCTTCTGCTTCTTCTGCTTCGCCCTCCAGACTTCACCTTCTCCTTCTCCTTCTTCTGCTTCTTCTGCTTCACCCTCCAGACTTCACCTTCTCCTTCTCCTTCTTCTGCTTCTTCTGCTTCACTCTCCTGACTTCAACTTCTCGTTCTCCTTCTTCTACTTCTTCTGATTCACCCTCCAGACTTCACCTTCTCCTTCTCCTTCTTCTTCTTCTTCTGATTCACCCTCCAGACTTCACCTTCTCCTTCTCCTTCTTCTGCTTCTTCTGATTCACCCTCCAGACTTCACCTTCCCCTTCTCCTTATTCTGCTTCTTCTGATTCACCCTCCAGACTTCACCTTCTCCTTCTCCTTCTTCTGCTTCTTCTGATTCACCCTCCAGACTTCACCTTCTCCTTCTTCTTCTGATTCACCCTCCAGACTTCACCTTCTCCTTCTCCTTCTTCTACTTCTTCTGATTCACCCTCCAGACTTCACCTTCTCCTTCTCCTTCTTCTGCTTCTTCTGATTCACCCTCCAGACTTCACCTTCTCCCTCTCCTTCTTCTGCTTCTTCTGATTCACCCTCCAGACCGCACCTTCTCCTTCTCCTTCTTCTACTTCTTCTGATTCACCCTCCAGACTTCATCTTCTCCTTCTCCTTCTTCTGCTTCTTCTGATTCACCCTCCAGACTTCACCTTCTCCTTTTCCTTCTTCTGCTTCTTCTGATTCACCCTTCAGTCTTCACCTTCTCCTTCTCCTTCTTCTGTTTCTTCTGCTTCACCCTCCAGACTTCACCTTCTCCTTCTCCTTCTTCTACTTCTTCTGATTCACCCTCCAGACTTCACCTTCTCCTTCTACTTCTTCTGCTTCTTCTGCTTCACCCTCCAGACTTCACCATCTCCTTCTCCTTCTTCTGCTTCTTCTGCTTCGCCCTCCAGACTTCACCTTCTCCTTCTCCTTCTTCTGCTTCTTCTGCTTCACCCTCCAGACTTTACCTTCTCCTTCTCCTTCTTCTGCTTCTTCTGCTTCACTCTCCTGACTTCACCTTCTCGTTCTCCTTCTTCTACTTCTTCTGATTCACCCTCCAGACTTCACCTTCTCCTTCTCCTTCTTCTTCTTCTTCTGATTCACCCTCCAGACTTCACCTTCTCCTTCTCCTTCTTCTGCTTCTTCTGATTCACCCTCCAGACTTCACCTTCTCCTTCTCCTTATTCTGCTTCTTCTGAATCAACCTCCAGACTTCACCTTCTCCTTCTCCTTCTTCTGCTTCTTCTGATTCACCCTCCAGACTTCACCTTCTCCTTCTTCTTCTGATTCACCCTCCAGACTTCACCTTCTCCTTCTCCTTCTTCTACTTCTTCTGATTCACCCTCCAGACTTCACCTTCTCCTTCTCCTTCTTCTGCATGTTCTGATTCACCCTGCAGACTTCACCTTCTCCTTCTCCTTCGTCTACTTCTTCTGATTCACCGTCCAGACTACACCTTCTCCTTCTCCTTCTTCTACTTCTTCTGATTCACCCTCCAGACTTCACCTTCTCCTTCTCCTTCTTCTGCTTCTTCTGATTCACCCTCCAGACTTCACCTTCTCCTTCTCCTTCTTCTACTTCTTCTGATTCACCCTCCAGACTTCATCTTCTCCTTCTCCTTCTTCTGCTTCTTCTGATTCACCCTCCAGACTTCACCTTCTCCTTCTCCTTCTTCTGCTTCTTCTGATTCACCCTCCAGACTTCACCTTCTCCTTCTCCTTCTTCTGCTTCTTCTGATTCACCCTCCAGACTTCACCTTCTCCTTCTCCTTCTTCTGCTTCTTCTGATTCACCCTCCAGACTTCACCTTCTCCTTCTCCTTCTTCTACTTCTTCTGATTCACCCTTCAGTCTTCACCTTCTCCTTCTCCTTCTTCTGTTTCTTCTGCTTCACCCTCCAGACTTCACCTTCTCCTACTCCTTCTTCTACTTCTTCTGATTCACCCTCCAGACTTCACCTTCTCCTTCTCCGTCTTCTGCTTCTTCTGCTTCACCCTCCAGACTTCACCATCTCCTTCTCCTTCTTCTGCTTCTTCTGCTTCGCCCTCCAGACTTCACCTTCTCCTTCTCCTTCTTCTGCTTCTTCTGCTTCACCCTCCAGACTTCACCTTCTCCTTCTCCTTCTTCTGCTTCTTCTGCTTCACTCTCCTGACTTCAACTTCTCGTTCTCCTTCTTCTACTTCTTCTGATTCACCCTCCAGACTTCACCTTCTCCTTCTCCTTCTTCTTCTTCTTCTGATTCACCCTCCAGACTTCACCTTCTCCTTCTCCTTCTTCTGCTTCTTCTGATTCACCCTCCAGACTTCACCTTCCCCTTCTCCTTATTCTGCTTCTTCTGATTCACCCTCCAGACTTCACCTTCTCCTTCTCCTTCTTCTGCTTCTTCTGATTCACCCTCCAGACTTCACCTTCTCCTTCTTCTTCTGATTCACCCTCCAGACTTCACCTTCTCCTTCTCCTTCTTCTACTTCTTCTGATTCACCCTCCAGACTTCACCTTCTCCTTCTCCTTCTTCTGCTTCTTCTGATTCACACTCCAGACTTCACCTTCTCCCTCTCCTTCTTCTGCTTCTTCTGATTCACCCTCCAGACCGCACCTTCTCCTTCTCCTTCTTCTACTTCTTCTGATTCACCCTCCAGACTTCATCTTCTCCTTCTCCTTCTTCTGCTTCTTCTGATTCACCCTCCAGACTTCACCTTCTCCTTCTCCTTCTTCTGCTTCTTCTGATTCACCCTTCAGTCTTCACCTTCTCCTTCTCCTTCTTCTGTTTCTTCTGCTTCACCCTCCAGACTTCACCTTCTCCTTCTCCTTCTTCTACTTCTTCTGATTCACCCTCCAGACTTCACCTTCTCCTTCTACTTCTTCTGCTTCTTCTGCTTCACCCTCCAGACTTCACCATCTCCTTCTCCTTCTTCTGCTTCTTCTGCTTCGCCCTCCAGACTTCACCTTCTCCTTCTCCTTCTTCTGCTTCTTCTGCTTCACCCTCCAGACTTTACCTTCTCCTTCTCCTTCTTCTGCTTCTTCTGCTTCACTCTCCTGACTTCACCTTCTCGTTCTCCTTCTTCTACTTCTTCTGATTCACCCTCCAGACTTCACCTTCTCCTTCTCCTTCTTCTTCTTCTTCTGATTCACCCTCCAGACTTCACCTTCTCCTTCTCCTTCTTCTGCTTCTTCTGATTCACCCTCCAGACTTCACCTTCTCCTTCTCCTTATTCTGCTTCTTCTGAATCAACCTCCAGACTTCACCTTCTCCTTCTCCTTCTTCTGCTTCTTCTGATTCACCCTCCAGACTTCACCTTCTCCTTCTTCTTCTGATTCACCCTCCAGACTTCACCTTCTCCTTCTCCTTCTTCTACTTCTTCTGATTCACCCTCCAGACTTCACCTTCTCCTTCTCCTTCTTCTGCATGTTCTGATTCACCCTGCAGACTTCACCTTCTCCTTCTCCTTCGTCTACTTCTTCTGATTCACCGTCCAGACTACACCTTCTCCTTCTCCTTCTTCTACTTCTTCTGATTCACCCTCCAGACTTCACCTTCTCCTTCTCCTTCTTCTGCTTCTTCTGATTCACCCTCCAGACTTCACCTTCTCCTTCTCCTTCTTCTACTTCTTCTGATTGACCCTCCAGACTTCACCTTCTCCTTCTCCTTCTTCTACTTCTTCTGATTCACCCTCCAGACTTCAACTTCTCCTTCTCCTTCTTCTACTTCTTCTGCTTCTCCCTCCAGACTTCACCTTCTCCTTCTTCTGCTTCTTCTGATTCACCCTCCAGACTTCACATTCTCCTTCTCCTTCTTCTACTTCTTCTGATTCACCTTCCAGACTTCACCATCTCCTTCTCCTTCTTCTACGTCTTCTGATTCACCCTCCAGACTTCACCTTCTCCTTCTCCTTCTTCTACTTCTTCTGATTCACCCTCCTTACTTCACCTTCTCCTTCTCCTTCTTCTGCTTCTTCTGCTTCACCCTCCAGACTTCACCTTCTCCTTCTCCTTCTTTTGCTTCTTCTGCTTCACCCTCCAGACTTCACCTTCTCCTTCTCCTTCTTCTGCTTCTTCTGCTTCACCCTCCTGACTTCACCTTCTCCTTCTCCTTCTTCTACTTCTTCTGATTCACCCTCCAGACTTCACCTTCTGCTTCTCCTTCTTCTGCTTCTTCTGCTTCACCCTCCAGACTTCACCTTCTCCTTCTCCTTCTTCTGCTTCTTCTGCTTCGCCCTCCAGACTTCACCTTCTCCTTCTCCTTCTTCTGCTTCTTCTGCTTCACCCTCCAGACTTCACCTTCTCCTTCTCCTTCTTCTGCTTCTTCTGCTTCACTCTCCAGACTTCACCTTCTCCTTCTCCTTCTTCTGCTTCTTCTGATTCACCCTCCAGACCTCACCTTCTCCTTCTCCTACTTCTACTTCTTCTGATTCACCCTCCAGACTTCATCTTCTCCTTCTCCTTCTTCTGCTTCTTCTGATTCACCCTCCAGACTTCACCTTCTCCTTCTCCTTCTTCTGCTTCTTCTGATTCACCCTCCAGACTTCACCTTCTCCTTCTCCTTCTTCTACTTCTTCTGATTCACCCTTCAGTCTTCACCTTCTCCTTCTCCTTCTTCTGTTTCTTCTGCTTCACCCTCCAGACTTCACCTTCTCCTTCTCCTTCTTCTACTTCTTCTGATTCACCCTCCAGACATCACCTTCTCCTTTTCCTTCTTCTGCTTCTTCTGCTTCACGCTCCAGACTTCACCTTCTCCTTCTCCTTCTTCTGCTTCTTCTGCTTCGCCCTCCAGACTTCACCTTCTCCTTCTCCTTCTTCTGCTTCTTCTGCTTCACCCTCCAGACTTCACCTTCTCCTTCTCCTTCTTCTGCTTCACTCTCCTGACTTCACCTTCTCCTTCTCCTTCTTCTACTTCTTCTGATTCACCCTCCAGACTTCAACTTCTCCTTCTCCTTCTTCTACTTCTTCTGATTCACCCTCCAGACTTCATCTTCTCCTTCTCCTTCTTCTGCTTCTTCTGATTCACCCTCCAGACTTCACCTTCTCCTTCTCCTTATTCTGCTTCTTCTGATTCACCCTCCAGACTTCACCTTCTCCTTCTCCTTCTTCTGCTTCTTCTGATTCACCCTCCAGACTTCACCTTCTCCTTCTTCTTCTGATTCACCCTCCAGACTTCACCTTCTCCTTCTCCTTCTTCTACTTCTTCTGATCCACCCTCCAGACTTCACCTTCTCCTTCTCCTTCTTCTGCTTCTTCTGATTCACCCTGCAGACTTCACCTTCTCCTTCTCCTTTTTCTACTTCTTCTGATTGACCCTCCAGACTTCACCTTCTCCTTCTCCTTCTTCTACTTCGTCTGATTCACCCTCCAGACTTCAACTTCTCCTTCTCCTTCTTCTACTTCTTCTGCTTCTCCCTCCAGACTTCACCTTCCCCTTCTCCTTCTTCTGCTTCTTCTGATTCACCCTCCAGACTTCACATTCTCCTTCTCCTTCTTCTACTTCTTCTGATTCACCCTCCAGACTTCACCTTCTCCTTCTCCTTCTTCTACGTCTTCTGATTCACCCTCCAGACTTAACCATCTCCTTCTCCTTCTTCTACTTCTTCTGATTCACCCTCCTTACTTCACCTTTTCCTTCTCCTTCTTCTGCTTCTTCTGCTTCACCCTCCAGACTTCACCTTCTCCTTCTCCTTCTTCTGCTTCTTCTGCTTCACCCTCCAGACTTCACCTTCTCCTTCTCCTTCTGCTGCTTCTTCTGCTTCAACCTCCTGACTTCACCTTCTGCTTCTCCTTCTTCTACTTCTTCTGATTCACCCTCCAGACTTCACCTTCTCCTTCTCCTTCTTCTGCTTCTTCTGCTTCACCCTCCAGACTTCACCTTCTCCTTCTCCTTCTTCTGCTTCTTCTGCTTCGCCCTCCAGACTTCACCTTCTCCTTCTCCTTCTTCTACTTCTTCTGATTCACCCTTCAGACTTCACCTTCTCCTTCTCCTTCTTCTGCTTCTTCTGCTTCACCCTCCAGACTTCACCTTCTCCTTCTCCTTCTTCGGCTTCTTCTGCTGCGCCCTCCAGACTTCACCTTCTCCTTCTCCTTCTTCTGCTTCTTCTGCTTCACCGTCCTGACTTCACCTTCTCCTTCTCCTTCTTCTACTTCTTCTGCTTCACCCCCCTCACTTCACCTGCTCCTTCTCCTTCTTCTGCTTCTTCTGATTCACCCTCCTAACTTCACCTTCTCCTTCTCCTTCTTCTGCTTCTTCTGATTCACCCTCCTGACTTCACCTTCTCCTTCTCCTTCTTTTGCTTCTTCTGATTCACCCTCCAGACTTCACCTTCTCCTTCTCCTTCTTCTGCTTCTTCTGATTCACCCTCCAGACTTCACCTTCTCCTTCTCCTTCTTCTGCTTCTTCTGATTCACACTCCAGACATCACCTTCTCCTTCTCCTTCTTCTACTTCTTCTGATTCACCCTCCAGACTTCATCTTCTCCTTCTCCTTCTTCTGCTTCTTCTGATTCACCCTCCAGACTTCACCTTCTCCTTCTCCTTCTTCTGCTTCTTCTGATTCACCCTCCAGACTTCACCTTCTCCTTCGCCTTCTTCTACTTCTTCTGATTCACCCTCCAGACTTCACCTTCTCCTTCTCCTTCTTCTACGTCTTCTGATTCACCCTTCAGTCTTCACCTTCTCCTTCTCCTTCTTCTGTTTCTTCTGCTTCACCCTCCAGACTTCACCTTCTCCTTCTCTTTCTTCTGCTTCTTCTGATTCACCCTCCAGACTTCACCTTCTCCTTCTCCTTCTTCTGATTCTTCTGTTTCACCCTCCAGACTTCACCTTCTCCTTCTCCATCTTCTGCTTCTTCTGCTTCACCCTCCTGACTTCACCTTCTCCTTCTCCTTCTTCTACTTCTTCTGATTCACACTCCAGACTTCACCTTCTCCTTCTCCTTCTTCAGCTTCTTCTGCTTCACCCTCCAGACTTCACCTTCTCCTTCTCCTTCTTCTGCTTCTTCTGCTTCGCCCTCCAGACTTCACCTTCTCCTTCTCCTTCTTCTGCTTCTTCTGCTTCACCCTCCAGACTTCACCTTCTCCTTCTCCTTCTTCTGCTTCTTCTGCTTCACTCTCCTGACTTCACCTTCTCCTTCTCCTTCTTCTACTCCTTCTGATTCACCCTCCAGACTTCACCTTCTCCTTCTTCTGCTTCTTCTGCTTCACCCCCCTGACTTCACCTGCTCCTTCTCCTTCTTCTGCTTCTTCTGATTCACCCTCCTAACTTCACCTTCTCCTTCTCCTTCTTCTGCTTCTTCTGATTCACCCTCCTGACTTCACCTTCTCCTTCTCCTTCTTTTGCTTCTTCTGATTCACCCTCCAGACATCACCTTCTCCTTCTCCTTCTTCTGCTTCTTCTGATTCACCCTCCAGACTTCACCTTCTCCTTCTCCTTCTTCTGCTTCTTCTGATTCACCCTCCAGACCTCACCTTCTCCTTCTCCTTCTTCTAATCTTCTGATTCACCCTCCAGACTTCATCTTCTCCTTCTCCTTCTTCTGCTTCTTCTGATTCACCCTCCAGACTTCACCTTCTCCTTCTCCTTCTTCTGCTTCTTCTGATTCACCCTCCAGACTTCACCTTCTCCTTCTCCTTCTTCTACTTCTTCTGATTCACCCTCCAGACCTCACCTTCTCCTTCTCCTTCTTCTACTTCTTCTGATACACCCTTCAGTCTTCACCTTCTCCTTCTCCTTCTTCTGTTTCTTCTGCTTCACCCTCCAGACTTCACCTTCTCCTTCTCTTTCTTCTGCTTCTTCTGATTCACCCTCCAGACTTCACCTTCTCCTTCTCCTTCTTCTGATTCTTCTGATTCACCCTCCAGACTTCACCTTCTCCTTCTCCTTCTTCTGCTTCTTCTGAATCACCCTCCTGACTTCACCTTCTCCTTCTCCTTCTTCTACTTCTTCTGATTCACCCTCCTGACTTCACCTTCTCCTTCTCCTTCTTCTACTTCTTCTGCTTCACCCTCCAGACTTCACCTTCTCCTTCTCCTTCTTCTACTTCTTCTGATTCACCCTCCAGACTTCACCTTCTCCTTCTACTTGTTCTGCTTCTTCTGATTCACCCTCCAGACTTCACCTTCTCCTTCTCCTTATTCTGCTTCTTCTGATTCACCCTCCAGACTTCACCTTCTCCTTCTCCTTCTTCTGCTTCTTCTGATTCACCCTCCAGACTTCACCTTCTCCTTCTCCTTCTTCTGCTTCTTCTGATTCACCCTCCAGACTTCACCTTCTCCTTCTCCTTCTTCTACTTCTTCTGATTCACCCCCCAGACTTCATCGTCTCCTTCTCCTTCTTCTGCTTCTTCTGATTCACCCTCCAGACTTCACCTTCTCCTTCTCCTTCTTCTGCTTCTTCTGATTCACCCTCCAGTCTTCACCTTCTCCTTCTCCTTCTTCTACTTCTTCTGATTCACCCTCCAGACTTCACCTTCTCCTTCTCCTTATTCTGCTTCTTCTGATTCACCCTCCAGACTTCACCTTCTCCTTCTCCTTCTTCTGCTTCTTCTGATTCACCCTCCAGACTTCACCTGCTCCTTCTCCTTCTTCTGCTTCTTCTGATTCACCCTCCAGACTTCACCTTCTCCTTCTCCTTCTTCTGCTTCTTCTGATTCACCCTCCAGACTTCACCTTCTCCTTCTGCTTCTTCTACTTCTTCTGATTCACCCTCCAGACTTCACCTTCCCCTTCTCCTTCTTCTGCTTCTTCTGCTTCGCCCTCCAGACTTCACCTTCTCCTTCTCCTTCTTCTGCTTCTTCTGCTTCACCCTCCAGACTTCACCTTCTCCTTCTCCTTCTTCTGCTTCTTCTGCTTCACTCTCCTGACTTCACCTTCTCCTTCTCCTTCTTCTACTTCTTCTGATTCACCCTCCAGACTTCACCTTCTACTTCTCCTTCTTCTGCTTCTTCTGCTTCACCCTCCAGACTTCACCTTCTCCTTCTCCTTCTTCTGCTTCTTCTGCTGCGCCCTCCAGACTTCACCTTCTCCTTCTCCTTCTTCTGCTTCTTCTGCTTCACCCTCCTGACTTCACCTTCTCCTTCTCCTTCTTCTACTTCTTCTGCTTCACCCCCCTGACTTCACCTGCTCCTTCTCCTTCTTCTGCTTCTTCTGGTTCACCCTCCTAACTTTATCTTCTGCTTCTCCTTCTTCTGCTTCTTCTGATTCACCCCCCTGACTTCACCTTCTCCTTCTCCTTCTTCTGCTTCTTCTAATTCACCCTCCAGACTTCACCTTCTCCTTCTCCTTCTTCTACTTCTTCTGCTTCACCCTCCAGACTTCACCTTCTCCTTCTCCTTCTTCTACTGCTTCTGATTCACCCTCCAGACTTCACCTTCTCCTTCTCCTTCTTCTACTTCTTCTGATTCACCCTCCAGACTTCACCTTCTCCTTCTCCTTCTTCTACTTCTTCTGATTCACCCTCCAGACTTCACCTTCTCCTTCTCCTTCTTCTGCTTCTTCTGATTCACCCTCCAGACTTCACCTTCTCCTTCTCCTTATTCTGCTTCTTCTGATTCTCCCTCCAGACTTCACCTTCTCCTTCTCCTTCTTCTGCTTCTTCTGATTCACCCTCCTAACTTCACCTTCTCCTTCTCCTTCTTCTGCTTCTTCTGATTCATCCTCCAGACTTCACCTTCTCATTCTCCTTCTTCTACTTCTTCTGATTCACCCTCCAGACTTCACCTTCTCCTTCTCGTTCTTCTGCTTCTTCTGATTCACCCTCCAGACTTCACCTTCTCCTTCTCCTTCGTCAACTTCTTCTGATTCACCCTCCAGACTACACCTTCTCCTTCTCCTTCTTCTACTTCTGCTGATTCAACCTCCAGACTTCACCTTCTCCTTCTCGTTCTTCTGCTTCTTCTGATTCACCCACCAGACTTCACCTTCTCCTTCTCCGTCTTCTACTTCTTCTGATTCACCCTCCAGACTTCACCTTCTCCTTCTCCTTCTTCTACTTCTTCTGATTCACCCTCCAGACTTCACCTTCTCCTTCTCCTTCTTCTACTTCTTCTGATTCACCCTCCAGACTTCACCTTCTCCTTCTCCTTCTTCTACTTCTTCTGATTCACCCTCCAGACTTCACCTTCTCCTTCTCCTTCTTCTACTTCTTCCGATTCACCCTCCTGACTTCACCTTCTCCTTCTCCTTCTTCTGCTTCTTCTGCTTCACCCTCCTGACTTCACCTTCTCCTTCTCCTTCTTCTACTTCTTCTGATTCACCCTCCTGACTTCAACATCTCCTCCTCCTTCTTCTACTTCTTCTGATTCACCCTCCAGACTTCACCTTCTCCTTCTCCTTCTTCTGCTTCTTCTGCTTCACCCTCCTGACTTCACCTTCTCCTTCTCCTTCTTCTGCTTCTTCTGCTTCACCCTCCTGACTTCACCTTCTCCTTCTCCTTCTTCTACTTCTTCTGATTCACCCTCCTGACTTCAACATCTCCTCCTCCTTCTTCTACTTCTTCTGATTCACCCTCCAGACTTCACCTTCTCCTTCTCCTTCTTCTGCTTCTTCTGCTTCACCCTCCTGACTTCACCTTCTCCTTCTCCTTCTTCTACTTCTTCTGCTTCACCCCCCTGACTTCACCTGCTCCTTCTCCTTCTTCTGCTTCTTCTGATTCACCCTCCTGACTTCACCTTCTCCTTCTCCTTCTTCTGCTTCTTCTAATTCACCCTCCAGACTTCACCTTCTCCTTCTCCTTCTTCTGCTTCTTCTGATTCACCCTCCAGACTTCACCTTCTCCTTCTCCTTCTTCTGCTTCTTCTGATTCACCCTCCAGACCTCATCTTCTCCTTCTCCTTCTTCTACTTCTTCTGATTCACCCTCCAGACTTCATCTTCTCCTTCTCCTTCTTCTGCTTCTTCTTATTCACCCTCCAGACTTCACCTTCTCCTTCTCCTTCTTCTGCTTTTTCTGATTCACCCTCCAGACTTCACCTTCTCCTTCTCCTTCTTCTGCTTCTTCTGCTTCACCCTCCAGACTTCACCTTCTCCTTCTCCTTCTTCTGCTTCTTCTGCTTCACCCTCCTGACTTCACCTTCTCCTTCTCCTTCTTCTACTTCTTCTGATTCACCCTCCAGACTTCACCTACTCCTTCTCCTTCTTCTGCTTCTTCTGCTTCACCCTCCAGACTTCACCTTCTCCTTCTCCTTCTTCTGCTTCTTCTGCTTCGCCCTCCAGACTTCACCTTCTCCTTCTCCTTCTTCTGCTTCTTCTGCTTCACTCTCCTGACTTCACCTTCTTCTTCTCCTTCTTCTACTTCTTCTGATTCACCCTCCAGACTTCACCCTCTCCTTCTCCTTCTTCTGCTTCTTCTGCTTCACCCTCCAGACTTCACCTTCTCTTTCTCCTTCTTCTGCTTCTTCTGCTGCGCCCTCCAGACTTCACCTTCTCCTTCTCCTTCTTCTGCTTCTTCTGATTCACCCTCCAGACTTCACCTTCTCCTTCTCCTTCTTCTACTTCTTCTGATCCACCCTCCTGACTTCACCTTCTCCTTCTCCTTCTTCTGCTTCTTCTGCTTCACCCTCCAGACTTCACCTTCTCCTTCTCCTTCTTCTACTTCTTCTGCTACACCCTCCAGACTTCACCTGCTCCTTCTCCTTCTTCTGCTTCTTCTGATTCACCCTCCTGACTTCACCTTCTCCTTCTCCTTCTTCTGCTTCTTCTAATTCACCCTCCAGACTTCACCTTCTCCTTCTCCTTCTTCTGCTTCTTCTGATTCACCCTCCAGACTTCACCTTCTCCTTCTCCTTCTTCTGCTTCTTCTGATTCACCCTCCAGACCTCATCTTCTCCTTCTCCTTCTTCTACTTCTTCTGATTCACCCTCCAGACTTCATCTTCTCCTTCTCCTTCTTCTGCTTCTTCTTATTCACCCTCCAGACTTCACCTTCTCCTTCTCCTTCTTCTGCTTTTTCTGATTCACCCTCCAGACTTCACCTTCTCCTTCTCCTTCTTCTGCTTCTTCTGCTTCACCCTCCAGACTTCACCTTCTCCTTCTCCTTCTTCTGCTTCTTCTGCTTCACCCTCCTGACTTCACCTTCTCCTTCTCCTTCTTCTACTTCTTCTGATTCACCCTCCAGACTTCACCTACTCCTTCTCCTTCTTCTGCTTCTTCTGCTTCACCCTCCAGACTTCACCTTCTCCTTCTCCTTCTTCTGCTTCTTCTGCTTCGCCCTCCAGACTTCACCTTCTCCTTCTCCTTCTTCTGCTTCTTCTGCTTCACTCTCCTGACTTCACCTTCTTCTTCTCCTTCTTCTACTTCTTCTGATTCACCCTCCAGACTTCACCCTCTCCTTCTCCTTCTTCTGCTTCTTCTGCTTCACCCTCCAGACTTCACCTTCTCTTTCTCCTTCTTCTGCTTCTTCTGCTGCGCCCTCCAGACTTCACCTTCTCCTTCTCCTTCTTCTGCTTCTTCTGATTCACCCTCCAGACTTCACCTTCTCCTTCTCCTTCTTCTACTTCTTCTGATCCACCCTCCTGACTTCACCTTCTCCTTCTCCTTCTTCTGCTTCTTCTGCTTCACCCTCCAGACTTCACCTTCTCCTTCTCCTTCTTCTACTTCTTCTGCTTCACCCTCCAGACTTCACCTTCTCCTTCTCCTTCTTCTGCTTCTTCTGCTTCACCATCCTGACTTCACCTTATCCTTCTCCTTCTTCTACTTCTTCTGATTCACCCTCCAGACTTCACCTACTCCTTCTCCTTCTTCTGCTTCTTCTGCTTCACCCTCCAGACTTCACCTTCTCCTTCTCCTTCTTCTGCTTCTTCTGCTTCGCCCTCCAGACTTCACCTTCTCCTTCTCCTTCTTCTGCTTCTTCTGCTTCACTCTCCTGACTTCACCTTCTCCTTCTCCTTCTTCTACTTCTTCTGATTCACCCTCCAGACTTCACCCTCTCCTTCTCCTTCTTCTGCTTCTTCTGCTTCACCCTCCAGACTTCACCTTCTCCTTCTCCTTCTTCTGCTTCTTCTGCTTCACCGTCCTGACTTCACCTTCTCCTTCTCCTTCTTCTACTTCTTCTGCTTCACCCCCCTGACTTCACCTGCTCCTTCTCCTTCTTCTGCTTCTTCTGATTCACCCTCCTAACTTCACCTTCTCCTTCTCCTTCTTCTGCTTCTTCTGATTCACGCTCCTGACTTCACCTTTTCCTTCTCCTTCTTCTGCTTCTTCTGATTCACCCTCCAGACTTCACCTTCTCCTTCTCCTTCCTCTGCTTCTTCTGATTCACCCTCCAGACTTCACCTTCTCCTTCTCCTTCTTCTGGTTCTTCTGATTCACCCTCCAGACCTCACCTTCTCCTTCTCCTTCTTCTACTTCTTCTGATTCACCCTCCAGACTTCATCTTCTCCTTCTCCTTCTTCTGCTTCTTCTGATTCACCCTCCAGACTTCAACTTCTCCTTCTCCTTCTTCTACTTCTTCTGATTCACCCTCCAGACTTCACCTTCTCCTTCTCCTTCTTCTACTTCGTCTGATTCACCCTCCAGACTTCACCTTCTCCTTCTCCTTCTTCTACTTCTTCTGATTCACCCTCCAGTCTTCACCTACTCCTTCTCCTTCTTCTGTTTCTTCTGCTTCACCCTCCAGACTTCCCCTTCTCCTTCTCTTTCTTCTGCTTCTTCTGATTCACCCTCCAGACTTCATCTTCTCCTTCTCCTTCTTCTGATTCTTCTGATTCACCCCCCTGACTTCACCTTCTCCTTCTCCTTCTTCTGCTTCTTCTAATTCACCCTCCAGACTTCACCTTCTCCTTCTCCTTCTTCTACTTCTTCTGCTTCACCCTCCAGACTTCACCTTCTCCTTCTCCTTCTTCTACTGCTTCTGATTCACCCTCCAGACTTCACCTTCTCCTTCTCCTTCTTCTACTTCTTCTGATTCACCCTCCAGACTTCACCTTCTCCTTCTCCTTCTACTTCTTCTGATTCACCCTCCAGACTTCACCTTCTCCTTCTCCTTCTTCTGCTTCTTCTGATTCACCCTCCAGACTTCACCTTCTCCTTCTCCTTATTCTGCTTCTTCTGATTCTCCCTCCAGACTTCACCTTCTCCTTCTCCTTCTTCTGCTTCTTCTGATTCACCCTCCAGACTTCACCTTCTCCTTCTCCTTCTTCTGCTTCTTCTGATTCATCCTCCAGACTTCACCTTCTCATTCTCCTTCTTCTACTTCTTCTGATTCACCCTCCAGACTTCACCTTCTCCTTCTCGTTCTTCTGCTTCTTCTGATTCACCCTCCAGACTTCACCTTCTCCTTCTCCTTCGTCAACTTCTTCTGATTCACCCTGCAGACTTCACCTTCTCCTTCTCCTTCTTCTGCTTCTTCTGCTGCGCCCTCCAGACTTCACCTTCTCCTTCTCCTTCTTCTGCTTCTTCTGCTTCACCCTCCTGACTTCACCTTCTCCTTCTCCTTCTGCTGCTTCTTCTGCTTCACCCTCCTGACTTCACCTTCTCCTTCTCCTTCTTCTACTTCTTCTGATTCACCCTCCTGACTTCAACATCTCCTTCTCCTTCTTCTACTTCTTCTGATTCACCCTCCAGACTTCACCTTCTCCTTCTCCTTCTTCTGCTTCTTCTGCTTCACCCTCCTGACTTCACCTTCTCCTTCTCCTTCTTCTGCTTCTTCTGCTTCACCCTCCTGACTTCACCTTCTCCTTCTCCTTCTTCTACTTCTTCTGATTCACCCTCCTGACTTCACCTTCTCCTTCTCCTTCTTCTACTTCTTCTGATTCACCCTCCAGACTTCACCTTCTCCTTCTCCTTCTTCTGCTTCTTCTGCTTCGCCCTCCAGACTTCACCTTCTCCTTCTCCTTCTTTTGCTTCTTCTGCTTCACCCTCCAGACTTCACCTTCTCCTTCTCCTTCTTCTGCTTCTTCTGCTTCACTCTCCTGACTTCACCTTCTCCTTCTCCTTCTTCTACTTCTTCTGATTCACCCTGCAGACTTCACCTTCTCCTTCTCCTTCTTCTACTTCTTCTGCTTCACCCCCCTGACTTCACCTGCTCCTTCTCCTTCTTCTGCTTCTTCTGATTCACCCTCCTGACTTCACCTTCTCCTTCTCCTTCTTCTGCTTCTTCTAATTCACCCTCCAGACTTCACCTTCTCCTTCTCCTTCTTCTGCTTCTTCTGATTCACCCTCCAGACTTCACCTTCTCCTTCTCCTTCTTCTGCTTCTTCTGATTCACCCTCCAGACCTCATCTTCTCCTTCTCCTTCTTCTACTTCTTCTGATTCACCCTCCAGACTTCATCTTCTCCTTCTCCTTCTTCTCTTTCTTCTTATTCACCCTCCAGACTTCACCTTCTCCTTCCTTCTCCTTCTTCTGCTTCTTCTGATTCACCCTCCAGACTTCACCTTCTCCTTCTCCTTCTTCTGCTTCTTCTGCTTCACCCTCCAGACTTCACCTGTCTCCTTCTCCTTCTTCTGCTTCTTCTGCTTCACCCTCCTGACTTCACCTTCTCCTTCTCCTTCTTCTACTTCTTCTGATTCACCCTCCAGACTTCACCTACTCCTTCTCCTTCTTCTGCTTCTTCTGCTTCACCCTCCAGACTTCACCTTCTCCTTCTCCTTCTTCTGCTTCTTCTGCTTCGCCCTCCAGACTTCACCTTCTCCTTCTCCTTCTTCTGCTTCTTCTGCTTCACTCTCCTGACTTCACCTTCTTCTTCTCCTTCTTCTACTTCTTCTGATTCACCCTCCAGACTTCACCCTCTCCTTCTCCTTCTTCTGCTTCTTCTGCTTCACCCTCCAGACTTCACCTTCTCTTTCTCCTTCTTCTACTTCTTCTGCTTTCCTCCAGACTTCACCTTCCCCTTCTCCTTCTTCTGCTTCTTCTGATTCACCCTCCAGACTTCACATTCTCCTTCTCCTTCTTCTACTTCTTCTGATTCACCCTCCAGACTTCACCTTCTCCTTCTCCTTCTTCTACGTCTTCTGATTCACCCTCCAGACTTAACCATCTCCTTCTCCTTCTTCTACTTCTTCTGATTCACCCTCCTTACTTCACCTTCTCCTTCTCCTTCTTCTGCTTCTTCTGCTTCACCCTCCAGACTTCACCTTCTCCTTCTCCTTCTTCTGCTTCTTCTGCTTCGCCCTCCAGACTTCACCTTCTCCTTCTCCTTCTTTTGCTTCTTCTGCTTCACCCTCCAGACTTCACCTTCTCCTTCTCCTTCTTCTGCTTCTTCTGCTTCACTCTCCTGACTTCACCTTCTCCTTCTCCTTCTTCTGCTTCTTCTGCTGCACCCTCCAGACTTCACCTTCTCCTTCTCCTTCTTCTGCTTCTTCTGCTTCACCCTCCTGACTTCACCTTCTCCTTCTCCTTCTTCTACTTCTTCTGCTTCACCCCCCTGACTTCACCTGCTCCTTCTCCTTCTTCTGCTTCTTCTGATTCACCCTCCTGACTTCACCTTCTCTTCTCCTTCTTCTGCTTCTTCTAATTCACCCTCCAGACTTCACCTTCTCCTTCTCCTTCTTCTGCTTCTTCTGATTCACCCTCCAGACTTCACCTTCTCCTTCTCCTTCTTCTGCCTCTTCTGATTCACCCTCCAGACCTCATCTTCTCCTTCTCCTTCTTCTACTTCTTCTGATTCACCCTCCAGACTTCATCTTCTCCTTCTCCTTCTTCTCCTTCTTCTTATTCACCCTCCAGACTTCACCTTCTCCTTCTCCTTCTTCTGCTTCTTCTGATTCACCCTCCAGACTTCACCTTCTCCTTCTCCTTCTTCTGCTTCTTCTGCTTCACCCTCCAGACTTCACCTTCTCCTTCTCCTTCTTCTGCTTCTTCTGCTTCACCCTCCTGACTTCACCTTCTCCTTCTCCTTCTTCTACTTCTTCTGATTCACCCTCCAGACTTCACCTACTCCTTCTCCTTCTTCTGCTTCTTCTGCTTCACCCTCCAGACTTCACCTTCTCCTTCTCCTTCTTCTGCTTCTTCTGCTTCGCCCTCCAGACTTCACCTTCTCCTTCTCCTTCTTCTGCTTCTTCTGCTTCACTCTCCTGACTTCACCTTCTTCTTCTCCTTCTTCTACTTCTTCTGATTCACCCTCCAGACTTCACCCTCTCCTTCTCCTTCTTCTGCTTCTTCTGCTTCACCCTCCAGACTTCACCTTCTCTTTCTCCTTCTTCTGCTTCTTCTGCTGCGCCCTCCAGACTTCACCTTCTCCTTCTCCTTCTTCTGCTTCTTCTGATTCACCCTCCAGACTTCACCTTCTCCTTCTCCTTCTTCTACTTCTTCTGATCCACCCTCCTGACTTCACCTTCTCCTTCTCCTTCTTCTGCTTCTTCTGCTTCACCCTCCAGACTTCACCTTCTCCTTCTCCTTCTTCTACTTCTTCTGCTTCACCCTCCAGACTTCACCTTCTCCTTCTCCTTCTTCTGCTTCTTCTGCTTCACCATCCTGACTTCACCTTATCCTTCTCCTTCTTCTACTTCTTCTGATTCACCCTCCAGACTTCACCTACTCCTTCTCCTTCTTCTGCTTCTTCTGCTTCACCCTCCAGACTTCACCTTCTCCTTCTCCTTCTTCTGCTTCTTCTGCTTCGCCCTCCAGACTTCACCTTCTCCTTCTCCTTCTTCTGCTTCTTCTGCTTCACTCTCCTGACTTCACCTTCTCCTTCTCCTTCTTCTACTTCTTCTGATTCACCCTCCAGACTTCACCCTCTCCTTCTCCTTCTTCTGCTTCTTCTGCTTCACCCTCCAGACTTCACCTTCTCCTTCTCCTTCTTCTGCTTCTTCTGCTTCACCGTCCTGACTTCACCTTCTCCTTCTCCTTCTTCTACTTCTTCTGCTTCACCCCCCTGACTTCACCTGCTCCTTCTCCTTCTTCTGCTTCTTCTTATTCACCCTCCAGACTTCACCTTCTCCTTCTCCTTCTTCTGCTTTTTCTGATTCACCCTCCAGACTTCACCTTCTCCTTCTCCTTCTTCTGCTTCTTCTGCTTCACCCTCCAGACTTCACCTTCTCCTTCTCCTTCTTCTGCTTCTTCTGCTTCACCCTCCTGACTTCACCTTCTCCTTCTCCTTCTTCTACATCTTCTGATTCACCCTCCAGACTTCACCTACTCCTTCTCCTTCTTCTGCTTCTTCTGCTTCACCCTCCAGACTTCACCTTCTCCTTCTCCTTCTTCTGCTTCTTCTGCTTCGCCCTCCAGACTTCACCTTCTCCTTCTCCTTCTTCTGCTTCTTCTGCTTCACTCTCCTGACTTCACCTTCTTCTTCTCCTTCTTCTACTTCTTCTGATTCACCCTCCAGACTTCACCCTCTCCTTCTCCTTCTTCTGCTTCTTCTGCTTCACCCTCCAGACTTCACCTTCTCTTTCTCCTTCTTCTGCTTCTTCTGCTGCGCCCTCCAGACTTCACCTTCTCCTTCTCCTTCTTCTGCTTCTTCTGATTCACCCTCCAGACTTCACCTTCTCCTTCTCCTTCTTCTACTTCTTCTGATCCACCCTCCTGACTTCACCTTCTCCTTCTCCTTCTTCTGCTTCTTCTGCTTCACCCTCCAGACTTCACCTTCTCCTTCTCCTTCTTCTACTTCTTCTGCTTCACCCTCCAGACTTCACCTGCTCCTTCTCCTTCTTCTGCTTCTTCTGATTCACCCTCCTGACTTCACCTTCTCCTTCTCCTTCTTCTGCTTCTTCTAATTCACCCTCCAGACTTCACCTTCTCCTTCTCCTTCTTCTGCTTCTTCTGATTCACCCTCCAGACTTCACCTTCTCCTTCTCCTTCTTCTGCTTCTTCTGATTCACCCTCCAGACCTCATCTTCTCCTTCTCCTTCTTCTACTTCTTCTGATTCACCCTCCAGACTTCATCTTCTCCTTCTCCTTCTTCTGCTTCTTCTTATTCACCCTCCAGACTTCACCTTCTCCTTCTCCTTCTTCTGCTTTTTCTGATTCACCCTCCAGACTTCACCTTCTCCTTCTCCTTCTTCTGCTTCTTCTGCTTCACCCTCCAGACTTCACCTTCTCCTTCTCCTTCTTCTGCTTCTTCTGCTTCACCCTCCTGACTTCACCTTCTCCTTCTCCTTCTTCTACTTCTTCTGATTCACCCTCCAGACTTCACCTACTCCTTCTCCTTCTTCTGCTTCTTCTGCTTCACCCTCCAGACTTCACCTTCTCCTTCTCCTTCTTCTGCTTCTTCTGCTTCGCCCTCCAGACTTCACCTTCTCCTTCTCCTTCTTCTGCTTCTTCTGCTTCACTCTCCTGACTTCACCTTCTTCTTCTCCTTCTTCTACTTCTTCTGATTCACCCTCCAGACTTCACCCTCTCCTTCTCCTTCTTCTGCTTCTTCTGCTTCACCCTCCAGACTTCACCTTCTCTTTCTCCTTCTTCTGCTTCTTCTGCTGCGCCCTCCAGACTTCACCTTCTCCTTCTCCTTCTTCTGCTTCTTCTGATTCACCCTCCAGACTTCACCTTCTCCTTCTCCTTCTTCTACTTCTTCTGATCCACCCTCCTGACTTCACCTTCTCCTTCTCCTTCTTCTGCTTCTTCTGCTTCACCCTCCAGACTTCACCTTCTCCTTCTCCTTCTTCTACTTCTTCTGCTTCACCCTCCAGACTTCACCTTCTCCTTCTCCTTCTTCTGCTTCTTCTGCTTCACCATCCTGACTTCACCTTATCCTTCTCCTTCTTCTACTTCTTCTGATTCACCCTCCAGACTTCACCTACTCCTTCTCCTTCTTCTGCTTCTTCTGCTTCACCCTCCAGACTTCACCTTCTCCTTCTCCTTCTTCTGCTTCTTCTGCTTCGCCCTCCAGACTTCACCTTCTCCTTCTCCTTCTTCTGCTTCTTCTGCTTCACTCTCCTGACTTCACCTTCTCCTTCTCCTTCTTCTACTTCTTCTGATTCACCCTCCAGACTTCACCCTCTCCTTCTCCTTCTTCTGCTTCTTCTGCTTCACCCTCCAGACTTCACCTTCTCCTTCTCCTTCTTCTGCTTCTTCTGCTTCACCGTCCTGACTTCACCTTCTCCTTCTCCTTCTTCTACTTCTTCTGCTTCACCCCCCTGACTTCACCTGCTCCTTCTCCTTCTTCTGCTTCTTCTGATTCACCCTCCTAACTTCACCTTCTCCTTCTCCTTCTTCTGCTTCTTCTGATTCACGCTCCTGACTTCACCTTTTCCTTCTCCTTCTTCTGCTTCTTCTGATTCACCCTCCAGACTTCACCTTCTCCTTCTCCTTCCTCTGCTTCTTCTGATTCACCCTCCAGACTTCACCTTCTCCTTCTCCTTCTTCTGGTTCTTCTGATTCACCCTCCAGACCTCACCTTCTCCTTCTCCTTCTTCTACTTCTTCTGATTCACCCTCCAGACTTCATCTTCTCCTTCTCCTTCTTCTGCTTCTTCTGATTCACCCTCCAGACTTCAACTTCTCCTTCTCCTTCTTCTACTTCTTCTGATTCACCCTCCAGACTTCACCTTCTCCTTCTCCTTCTTCTACTTCGTCTGATTCACCCTCCAGACTTCACCTTCTCCTTCTCCTTCTTCTACTTCTTCTGATTCACCCTCCAGTCTTCACCTACTCCTTCTCCTTCTTCTGTTTCTTCTGCTTCACCCTCCAGACTTCCCCTTCTCCTTCTCTTTCTTCTGCTTCTTCTGATTCACCCTCCAGACTTCATCTTCTCCTTCTCCTTCTTCTGATTCTTCTGATTCACCCCCCTGACTTCACCTTCTCCTTCTCCTTCTTCTGCTTCTTCTAATTCACCCTCCAGACTTCACCTTCTCCTTCTCCTTCTTCTACTTCTTCTGCTTCACCCTCCAGACTTCACCTTCTCCTTCTCCTTCTTCTACTGCTTCTGATTCACCCTCCAGACTTCACCTTCTCCTTCTCCTTCTTCTACTTCTTCTGATTCACCCTCCAGACTTCACCTTCTCCTTCTCCTTCTACTTCTTCTGATTCACCCTCCAGACTTCACCTTCTCCTTCTCCTTCTTCTGCTTCTTCTGATTCACCCTCCAGACTTCACCTTCTCCTTCTCCTTATTCTGCTTCTTCTGATTCTCCCTCCAGACTTCACCTTCTCCTTCTCCTTCTTCTGCTTCTTCTGATTCACCCTCCAGACTTCACCTTCTCCTTCTCCTTCTTCTGCTTCTTCTGATTCATCCTCCAGACTTCACCTTCTCATTCTCCTTCTTCTACTTCTTCTGATTCACCCTCCAGACTTCACCTTCTCCTTCTCGTTCTTCTGCTTCTTCTTATTCACCCTCCAGACTTCACCTTCTCCTTCTCCTTCGTCAACTTCTTCTGATTCACCCTGCAGACTTCACCTTCTCCTTCTCCTTCTTCTGCTTCTTCTGCTGCGCCCTCCAGACTTCACCTTCTCCTTCTCCTTCTTCTGCTTCTTCTGCTTCACCCTCCTGACTTCACCTTCTCCTTCTCCTTCTTCTGCTTCTTCTGCTTCACCCTCCTGACTTCACCTTCTCCTTCTCCTTCTTCTACTTCTTCTGATTCACCCTCCTGACTTCAACATCTCCTTCTCCTTCTTCTACTTCTTCTGATTCACCCTCCAGACTTCACCTTCTCCTTCTCCTTCTTCTGCTTCTTCTGCTTCACCCTCCTGACTTCACCTTCTCCTTCTCCTTCTTCTGCTTCTTCTGCTTCACCCTCCTGACTTCACCTTCTCCTTCTCCTTCTTCTACTTCTTCTGATTCACCCTCCTGACTTCACCTTCTCCTTCTCCTTCTTCTACTTCTTCTGATTCACCCTCCAGACTTCACCTTCTCCTTCTCCTTCTTCTGCTTCTTCTGCTTCGCCCTCCAGACTTCACCTCTCCTTCTCCTTCTTTTGCTTCTTCTGCTTCACCCTCCAGACTTCACCTTCTCCTTCTCCTTCTTCTGCTTCTTCTGCTTCACTCTCCTGACTTCACCTTCTCCTTCTCCTTCTTCTACTTCTTCTGATTCACCCTGCAGACTTCACCTTCTCCTTCTCCTTCTTCTGCTTCTTCTGCTGCACCCTCCAGACTTCACCTTCTCCTTCTCCTTCTTCTGCTTCTTCTGCTTCACCCTCCTGACTTCACCTTCTCCTTCTCCTTCTTCTACTTCTTCTGCTTCACCCCCCTGACTTCACCTGCTCCTTCTCCTTCTTCTGCTTCTTCTGATTCACCCTCCTGACTTCACCTTCTCCTTCTCCTTCTTCTGCTTCTTCTAATTCACCCTCCAGACTTCACCTTCTCCTTCTCCTTCTTCTGCTTCTTCTGATTCACCCTCCAGACTTCACCTTCTCCTTCTCCTTCTTCTGCTTCTTCTGATTCACCCTCCAGACCTCATCTTCTCCTTCTCCTTCTTCTACTTCTTCTGATTCACCCTCCAGACTTCATCTTCTCCTTCTCCTTCTTCTGCTTCTTCTTATTCACCCTCCAGACTTCACCTTCTCCTTCTCCTTCTTCTGCTTCTTCTGATTCACCCTCCAGACTTCACCTTCTCCTTCTCCTTCTTCTGCTTCTTCTGCTTCACCCTCCAGACTTCACCTTCTCCTTCTCCTTCTTCTGCTTCTTCTGCTTCACCCTCCTGACTTCACCTTCTCCTTCTCCTTCTTCTACTTCTTCTGATTCACCCTCCAGACTTCACCTACTCCTTCTCCTTCTTCTGCTTCTTCTGCTTCACCCTCCAGACTTCACCTTCTCCTTCTCCTTCTTCTGCTTCTTCTGCTTCGCCCTCCAGACTTCACCTTCTCCTTCTCCTTCTTCTGCTTCTTCTGCTTCACTCTCCTGACTTCACCTTCTTCTTCTCCTTCTTCTACTTCTTCTGATTCACCCTCCAGACTTCACCCTCTCCTTCTCCTTCTTCTGCTTCTTCTGCTTCACCCTCCAGACTTCACCTTCTCTTTCTCCTTCTTCTGCTTCTTCTGCTGCGCCCTCCAGACTTCACCTTCTCCTTCTCCTTCTTCTGCTTCTTCTGATTCACCCTCCAGACTTCACCTTCTCCTTCTCCTTCTTCTACTTCTTCTGATCCACCCTCCTGACTTCACCTTCTCCTTCTCCTTCTTCTGCTTCTTCTGCTTCACCCTCCAGACTTCACCTTCTCCTTCTCCTTCTTCTACTTCTTCTGCTTCACCCTCCAGACTTCACCTTCTCCTTCTCCTTCTTCTGCTTCTTCTGCTTCACCATCCTGACTTCACCTTATCCTTCTCCTTCTTCTACTTCTTCTGATTCACCCTCCAGACTTCACCTACTCCTTCTCCTTCTTCTGCTTCTTCTGCTTCACCCTCCAGACTTCACCTTCTCCTTCTCCTTCTTCTGCTTCTTCTGCTTCGCCCTCCAGACTTCACCTTCTCCTTCTCCTTCTTCTGCTTCTTCTGCTTCACTCTCCTGACTTCACCTTCTCCTTCTCCTTCTTCTACTTCTTCTGATTCACCCTCCAGACTTCACCCTCTCCTTCTCCTTCTTCTGCTTCTTCTGCTTCACCCTCCAGACTTCACCTTCTCCTTCTCCTTCTTCTGCTTCTTCTGCTTCACCGTCCTGACTTCACCTTCTCCTTCTCCTTCTTCTACTTCTTCTGCTTCACCCCCCTGACTTCACCTGCTCCTTCTCCTTCTTCTGCTTCTTCTGATTCACCCTCCTAACTTCACCTTCTCCTTCTCCTTCTTCTGCTTCTTCTGATTCACGCTCCTGACTTCACCTTTTCCTTCTCCTTCTTCTGCTTCTTCTGATTCACCCTCCAGACTTCACCTTCTCCTTCTCCTTCCTCTGCTTCTTCTGATTCACCCTCCAGACTTCACCTTCTCCTTCTCCTTCTTCTGGTTCTTCTGATTCACCCTCCAGACCTCACCTTCTCCTTCTCCTTCTTCTACTTCTTCTGATTCACCCTCCAGACTTCATCTTCTCCTTCTCCTTCTTCTGCTTCTTCTGATTCACCCTCCAGACTTCACCTTCTCCTTCTCCTTCTTCTACTTCTTCTGATTCACCCTCCAGACTTCACCTTCTCCTTCTCCTTCTTCTACTTCGTCTGATTCACCCTCCAGACTTCACCTTCTCCTTCTCCTTCTTCTACTTCTTCTGATTCACCCTCCAGTCTTCACCTACTCCTTCTCCTTCTTCTGTTTCTTCTGCTTCACCCTCCAGACTTCCCCTTCTCCTTCTCTTTCTTCTGCTTCTTCTGATTCACCCTCCAGACTTCATCTTCTCCTTCTCCTTCTTCTGATTCTTCTGATTCACCCCCCTGACTTCACCTTCTCCTTCTCCTTCTTCTGCTTCTTCTAATTCACCCTCCAGACTTCACCTTCTCCTTCTCCTTCATCTACCTCTTCTGCTTCACCCTCCAGACTTCACCTTCTCCTTCTTCTACTGCTTCTGATTCACCCTCCAGACTTCACCTTCTCCTTCTCCTTCTTCTACTTCTTCTGATTCACCCTCCAGACTTCACCTTCTCCTTCTCCTTCTTCTACTTCTTCTGATTCACTCTCCAGACTTCACCTTCTCCTTCTCCTTCTTCTGCTTCTTCTGATTCACCCTCCAGACTTCACCTTCTCCTTCTCCTTATTCTGCTTCTTCTGATTCTCCCTCCAGACTTCACCTTCTCCTTCTCCTTCTTCTGCTTCTTCTGATTCACCCTCCAGACTTCACCTTCTCCTTCTCCTTCTTCTGCTTCTTCTGATTCATCCTCCAGACTTCACCTTCTCATTCACCTTCTTCTACTTCTTCTGATTCACCCTCCAGACTTCACCTTCTCCTTCTCGTTCTTCTGCTTCTTCTGATTCACCCTCCAGACTTCACCTTCTCCTTCTCCTTCGTCAACTTCTTCTGATTCACCCTGCAGACTTCACCTTCTCCTTCTCCTTCTTCTGCTTCTTCTGCTGCGCCCTCCAGACTTCACCTTCTCCTTCTCCTTCTTCTGCTTCTTCTGCTTCACCCTCCTGACTTCACCTTCTCCTTCTCCTTCTTCTACTTCTTCTGCTTCACCCCCCTGACTTCACCTGCTCCTTCTCCTTCTTCTGCTTCTTCTGATTCACCCTCCTGACTTCACCTTCTCCTTCTCCTTCTTCTGCTTCTTCTAATTCACCCTCCAGACTTCACCTTCTCCTTCTCCTTCTTCTGCTTCTTCTGATTCACCCTCCAGACTTCACCTTCTCCTTCTCCTTCTTCTGCTTCTTCTGATTCACCCTCCAGACCTCATCTTCTCCTTCTCCTTCTTCTACTTCTTCTGATTCACCCTCCAGACTTCATCTTCTCCTTCTCCTTCTTCTGCTTCTTCTTATTCACCCTCCAGACTTCACCTTCTCCTTCTCCTTCTTCTGCTTCTTCTGATTCACCCTCCAGACTTCACCTACTCCTTCTCCTTCTTCTGCTTCTTCTGCTTCACCCTCCAGACCTCACCTTCTCCTTCTCCTTCTTCTGCTTCTTCTGCTTCACCCTCCTGACTTCACCTTCTCCTTCTCCTTCTTCTACTTCTTCTGATTCACCCTCCAGACTTCACCTACTCCTTCTCCTTCTTCTGCTTCTTCTGCTTCACCCTCCAGACTTCACCTTCTCCTTCTCCTTCTTCTGCTTCTTCTGCTTCGCCCTCCAGACTTCACCTTCTCCTTCTCCTTCTTCTGCTTCTTCTGCTTCACTCTCCTGACTTCACCTTCTTCTTCTCCTTCTTCTACTTCTTCTGATTCACCCTCCAGACTTCACCCTCTCCTTCTCCTTCTTCTGCTTCTTCTGCTTCACCCTCCAGACTTCACCTTCTCTTTCTCCTTCTTCTGCTTCTTCTGCTGCGCCCTCCAGACTTCACCTTCTCCTTCTCCTTCTTCTGCTTCTTCTGATTCACCCTCCAGACTTCACCTTCTCCTTCTCCTTCTTCTACTTCTTCTGATTCACCCTCCAGACTTCACCTACTCCTTCTCCTTCTTCTGCTTCTTCTGCTTCACCCTCCAGACTTCACCTTCTCCTTCTCCTTCTTCTGCTTCTTCTGCTTCGCCCTCCAGACTTCACCTTCTCCTTCTCCTTCTTCTGCTTCTTCTGCTTCACTCTCCTGACTTCACCTTCTCCTTCTCCTTCTTCTACTTCTTCTGATTCACCCTCCAGACTTCACCCTCTCCTTCTCCTTCTTCTGCTTCTTCTGCTTCACCCTCCAGACTTCACCTTCTCCTTCTCCTTCTTCTGCTTCTTCTGCTTCACCGTCCTGACTTCACCTTCTCCTTCTCCTTCTTCTACTTCTTCTGCTTCACCCCCCTGACTTCACCTGCTCCTTCTCCTTCTTCTGCTTCTTCTGATTCACCCTCCTAACTTCACCTTCTCCTTCTCCTTCTTCTGCTTCTTCTGATTCACGCTCCTGACTTCACCTTTTCCTTCTCCTTCTTCTGCTTCTTCTGATTCACCCTCCAGACTTCACCTTCTCCTTCTCCTTCCTCTGCTTCTTCTGATTCACCCTCCAGACTTCACCTTCTCCTTCTCCTTCTTCTGGTTCTTCTGATTCACCCTCCAGACCTCACCTTCTCCTTCTCCTTCTTCTACTTCTTCTGATTCACCCTCCAGACTTCATCTTCTCCTTCTCCTTCTTCTGCTTCTTCTGATTCACCCTCCAGACTTCACCTTCTCCTTCTCCTTCTTCTACTTCTTCTGATTCACCCTCCAGACTTCACCTTCTCCTTCTCCTTCTTCTACTTCGTCTGATTCACCCTCCAGACTTCACCTTCTCCTTCTCCTTCTTCTACTTCTTCTGATTCACCCTCCAGTCTTCACCTACTCCTTCTCCTTCTTCTGTTTCTTCTGCTTCACCCTCCAGACTTCCCCTTCTCCTTCTCTTTCTTCTGCTTCTTCTGATTCACCCTCCAGACTTCATCTTCTCCTTCTCCTTCTTCTGATTCTTCTGATTCACCCCCCTGACTTCACCTTCTCCTTCTCCTTCTTCTGCTTCTTCTAATTCACCCTCCAGACTTCACCTTCTCCTTCTCCTTCTTCTACTTCTTCTGCTTCACCCTCCAGACTTCACCTTCTCCTTCTCCTTCTTCTACTGCTTCTGATTCACCCTCCAGACTTCACCTTCTCCTTCTCCTTCTTCTACTTCTTCTGATTCATCCTCCAGACTTCACCTTCTCATTCTCCTTCTTCTACTTCTTCTGATTCACCCTCCAGACTTCACCTTCTCCTTCTCGTTCTTCTGCTTCTTCTGATTCACCCTCCAGACTTCACCTTCTCCTTCTCCTTCGTCAACTTCTTCTGATTCACCCTCCAGACTACACCTTCTCCTTCTCCTTCTTCTACTTCTGCTGATTCACCCTCCAGACTTCACCTTCTCCTTCTCGTTCTTCTGCTTCTTCTGATTCACCCTCCAGACTTCACCTTCTCCTTCTCCGTCTTCTACTTCTTCTGATTCACCCTCCAGACTTCACCTTCTCCTTCTCCTTCTTCTACTTCTTCTGATTCACCCTCCAGACTTCACCTTCTCCTTCTCCTTCTTCTACTTCTTCTGCTTCTCCCTCCAGACGTCACCTTCTCCTTCTCCTTCTTCTGCTTCTTCTGATTCACCCTCCAGACTTCACCTTCTCCTTCTCCTTCTTCTACTTCTTCTGATTCACCCTCCAGACTTCACCTTCTCCTTCTCCTTCTTCTACTTCTTCTGATTCACCCTCCAGACTTCACCTTCTCCTTCTCCTTCTTCTACTTCTTCCGATTCACCCTCCTGACTTCACCTTCTCCTTCTCCTTCTTCTGCTTCTTCTGCTTCACCCTCCTGACTTCACCTTCTCCTTCTCCTTCTTCTACTTCTTCTGATTCACCCTCCTGACTTCACCATCTCCTTCTCCTTCTTCTACTTCTTCTGATTCACCCTCCAGACTTCACCTTCTCCTTCTCCTTCTTCTGCTTCTTCTGCTTCACCCTCCTGACTTCACCTTCTCCTTCTCCTTCTTCTGCTTCTTCTGCTTCACCCTCCTGACTTCACCTTCTCCTTCTCCTTCTTCTACTTCTTCTGATTCACCCTCCTGACTTCACCTTCTCCTTCTCCTTCTTCTACTTCTTCTGATTCACCCTCCAGACTTCACCTTCTCCTTCTCCTTCTTCTGCTTCTTCTGCTTCGCCCTCCAGACTTCACCTTCTCCTTCTCCTTCTTCTGCTTCTTCTGCTTCACCCTCCAGACTTCACCTTCTCCTTCTCCTTCTTCTGCTTCTTCTGCTTCACTCTCCTGACTTCACCTTCTCCTTCTCCTTCTTCTACTTCTTCTGATTCACCCTGCAGACTTCACCTTCTCCTTCTCCTTCTTCTGCTTCTTCTGCTGCGCCCTCCAGACTTCACCTTCTCCTTCTCCTTCTTCTGCTTCTTCTGCTTCACCCTCCTGACTTCACCTTCTCCTTCTCCTTCTTCTACTTCTTCTGCTTCACGCCCCTGACTTCACCTGCTCCTTCTCCTTCTTCTGCTTCTTCTGATTCACCCTCCTGACTTCACCTTCTCCTTCTCCTTCTTCTGCTTCTTCTAATTCACCCTCCAGACTTCCCCTTCTCCTTCTCCTTCTTCTGCTTCTTCTGATTCACCCTCCAGACTTCACCTTCTCCTTCTCCTTCTTCTGCTTCTTCTGATTCACCCTCCAGACCTCATCTTCTCCTTCTCCTTCTTCTACTTCTTCTGATTCACCCTCCAGACTTCATCTTCTCCTTCTCCTTCTTCTGCTTCTTCTTATTCACCCTCCAGACTTCACCTTCTCCTTCTCCTTCTTCTGCTTCTTCTGATTCACCCTCCAGACTTCACCTTCTCCTTCTCCTTCTTCTGCTTCTTCTGCTTCACCCTCCAGACTTCACCTTCTCCTTCTCCTTCTTCTGCTTCTTCTGCTTCACCCTCCTGACTCCACCTTCTCCTTCTCCTTCTTCTACTTCTTCTGATTCACCCTCCAGACTTCACCTACTCCTTCTCCTTCTTCTGCTTCTTCTGCTTCACCCTCCAGACTTCACCTTCTCCTTCTCCTTCTTCTGCTTCTTCTGCTTCGCCCTCCAGACTTCACCTTCTCCTTCTCCTTCTTCTGCTTCTTCTGCTTCACTCTCCTGACTTCACCTTCTTCTTCTCCTTCTTCTACTTCTTCTGATTCACCCTCCAGACTTCACCCTCTCCTTCTCCTTCTTCTGCTTCTTCTGCTTCACCCTCCAGACTTCACCTTCTCTTTCTCCTTCTTCTGCTTCTTCTGCTGCGCCCTCCAGACTTCACCTTCTCCTTCTCCTTCTTCTGCTTCTTCTGATTCACCCTCCAGACTTCACCTTCTCCTTCTCCTTCTTCTACTTCTTCTGATCCACCCTCCTGACTTCACCTTCTCCTTCTCCTTCTTCTGCTTCTTCTGCTTCACCCTCCAGACTTCACCCTCTCCTTCTCCTTCTTCTACTTCTTCTGCTTCACCCTCCAGACTTCACCTTCTCCTTCTCCTTCTTCTGCTTCTTCTGCTTCACCATCCTGACTTCACCTTATCCTTCTCCTTCTTCTACTTCTTCTGATTCACCCTCCAGACTTCACCTACTCCTTCTCCTTCTTCTGCTTCTTCTGCTTCACCCTCCAGACTTCACCTTCTCCTTCTCCTTCTTCTGCTTCTTCTGCTTCGCCCTCCAGACTTCACCTTCTCCTTCTCCTTCTTCTGCTTCTTCTGCTTCACTCTCCTGACTTCACCTTCTCCTTCTCCTTCTTCTACTTCTTCTGATTCACCCTCCAGACTTCACCTTCTTCTTCTCCTTCTTCTACTTCTTCTGATTCACCCTCCAGACTTCACCCTCTCCTTCTCCTTCTTCTGCTTCTTCTGCTTCACCCTCCAGACTTCACCTTCTCTTTCTCCTTCTTCTGCTTCTTCTGCTGCGCCCTCCAGACTTCACCTTCTCCTTCTCCTTCTTCTGCTTCTTCTGATTCACCCTCCAGACTTCACCTTCTCCTTCTCCTTCTTCTACTTCTTCTGATCCACCCTCCTGACTTCACCTTCTCCTTCTCCTTCTTCTGCTTCTTCTGCTTCACCCTCCAGACTTCACCCTCTCCTTCTCCTTCTTCTACTTCTTCTGCTTCACCCTCCAGACTTCACCTTCTCCTTCTCCTTCTTCTGCTTCTTCTGCTTCACCATCCTGACTTCACCTTATCCTTCTCCTTCTTCTACTTCTTCTGATTCACCCTCCAGACTTCACCTACTCCTTCTCCTTCTTCTGCTTCTTCTGCTTCACCCTCCAGACTTCACCTTCTCCTTCTCCTTCTTCTGCTTCTTCTGCTTCGCCCTCCAGACTTCACCTTCTCCTTCTCCTTCTTCTGCTTCTTCTGCTTCACTCTCCTGACTTCACCTTCTCCTTCTCCTTCTTCTACTTCTTCTGATTCACCCTCCAGACTTCACCCTCTCCTTCTCCTTCTTCTGCTTCTTCTGCTTCACCCTCCAGACTTCACCTTCTCCTTCTCCTTCTTCTGCTTCTTCTGCTTCACCGTCCTGACTTCACCTTCTCCTTCTCCTTCTTCTACTTCTTCTGCTTCACCCCCCTGACTTCACCTGCTCCTTCTCCTTCTTCTGCTTCTTCTGATTCACCCTCCTAACTTCACCTTCTCCTTCTCCTTCTTCTGCTTCTTCTGATTCACGCTCCTGACTTCACCTTTTCCTTCTCCTTCTTCTGCTTCTTCTGATTCACCCTCCAGACTTCACCTTCTCCTTCTCCTTCCTCTGCTTCTTCTGATTCACCCTCCAGACTTCACCTTCTCCTTCTCCTTCTTCTGGTTCTTCTGATTCACCCTCCAGACCTCACCTTCTCCTTCTCCTTCTTCTACTTCTTCTGATTCACCCTCCAGACTTCATCTTCTCCTTCTCCTTCTTCTGCTTCTTCTGATTCACCCTCCAGACTTCACCTTCTCCTTCTCCTTCTTCTACTTCTTCTGCTTCACCCCCCTGACTTCACCTGCTCCTTCTCCTTCTTCTGCTTCTTCTGATTCACCCTCCTGACTTCACCTTCTCCTTCTCCTTCTTCTGCTTCTTCTAATTCACCCTCCAGACTTCACCTTCTCCTTCTCCTTCTTCTGCTTCTTCTGATTCACCCTCCAGACTTCACCTTCTCCTTCTCCTTCTTCTGCTTCTTCTGATTCACCCTCCAGAACTCATCTTCTCCTTCTCCTTCTTCTACTTCTTCTGATTCACCCTCCAGACTTCATCTTCTCCTTCTCCTTCTTCTGCTTCTTCTTATTCACCCTCCAGACTTCACCTTCTCCTTCTCCTTCTTCTGCTTCTTCTGATTCACCCTCCAGACTTCACCTTCTCCTTCTCCTTCTTCTGCTTCTTCTGCTTCACCCTCCAGACTTCACCTTCTCCTTCTCCTTCTTCTGCTTCTTCTGCTTCACCCTCCTGACTTCACCTTCTCCTTCTCCTTCTTCTACTTCTTCTGATTCACCCTCCAGACTTCACCTACTCCTTCTCCTTCTTCTGCTTCTTCTGCTTCACCCTCCAGACTTCACCTTCTCCTTCTCCTTCTTCTGCTTCTTCTGCTTCGCCCTCCAGACTTCACCTTCTCCTTCTCCTTCTTCTGCTTCTTCTACTTCACTCTCCTGACTTCACCTTCTTCTTCTCCTTCTTCTACTTCTTCTGATTCACCCTCCAGACTTCACCCTCTCCTTCTCCTTCTTCTGCTTCTTCTGCTTCACCCTCCAGACTTCACCTTCTCTTTCTCCTTCTTCTGCTTCTTCTGCTGCGCCCTCCAGACTTCACCTTCTCCTTCTCCTTCTTCTGCTTCTTCTGATTCACCCTCCAGACTTCACCTTCTCCTTCTCCTTCTTCTACTTCTTCTGATCCACCCTCCTGACTTCACCTTCTCCTTCTCCTTCTTCTGCTTCTTCTGCTTCACCCTCCAGACTTCACCCTCTCCTTCTCCTTCTTCTACTTCTTCTGCTTCACCCTCCAGACTTCACCTTCTCCTTCTCCTTCTTCTGCTTCTTCTGCTTCACCATCCTGACTTCACCTTATCCTTCTCCTTCTTCTACTTCTTCTGATTCACCCTCCAGACTTCACCTACTCCTTCTCCTTCTTCTGCTTCTTCTGCTTCACCCTCCAGACTTCACCTTCTCCTTCTCCTTCTTCTGCTTCTTCTGCTTCGCCCTCCAGACTTCACCTTCTCCTTCTCCTTCTTCTGCTTCTTCTGCTTCACTCTCCTGACTTCACCTTCTCCTTCTCCTTCTTCTACTTCTTCTGATTCACCCTCCAGACTTCACCCTCTCCTTCTCCTTCTTCTGCTTCTTCTGCTTCACCCTCCAGACTTCACCTTCTCCTTCTCCTTCTTCTGCTTCTTCTGCTTCACCGTCCTGACTTCACCTTCTCCTTCTCCTTCTTCTACTTCTTCTGCTTCACCCCCCTGACTTCACCTGCTCCTTCTCCTTCTTCTGCTTCTTCTGATTCACCCTCCTAACTTCACCTTCTCCTTCTCCTTCTTCTGCTTCTTCTGATTCACGCTCCTGACTTCACCTTTTCCTTCTCCTTCTTCTGCTTCTTCTGATTCACCCTCCAGACTTCACCTTCTCCTTCTCCTTCCTCTGCTTCTTCTGATTCACCCTCCAGACTTCACCTTCTCCTTCTCCTTCTTCTGGTTCTTCTGATTCACCCTCCAGACCTCACCTTCTTCTTCTCCTTCTTCTACTTCTTCTGATTCACCCTCCAGACTTCATCTTCTCCTTCTCCTTCTTCTGCTTCTTCTGATTCACCCTCCAGACTTCACCTTCTCCTTCTCCTTCTTCTACTTCTTCTGATTCACCCTCCAGACTTCACCTTCTCCTTCTCCTTCTTCTACTTCGTCTGATTCACCCTCCAGACTTCACCTTCTCCTTCTCCTTCTTCTACTTCTTCTGATTCACCCTCCAGTCTTCACCTACTCCTTCTCCTTCTTCTGTTTCTTCTGCTTCACCCTCCAGACTTCCCCTTCTCCTTCTCTTTCTTCTGCTTCTTCTGATTCACCCTCCAGACTTCATCTTCTCCTTCTCCTTCTTCTGATTCTTCTGATTCACCCTCCAGACTTCACCTTCTCCTTCTCCTTCTTCTGCTTCTTCTGATTCACCCTCCTGACTTCACCTTCTCCTTCTCCTTCTTCTACCTCTTCTGCTTCACCCTCCAGACTTCACCTTCTCCTTCTCCTTCTTCTACTTCTTCTGATTCACCCTCCAGACTTCACCTTCTCCTTCTCCTTCTTCTGCTTCTTCTGATTCACCCTCCAGACTTCACCTTCTCCTTCTCCTTATTCTGCTTCTTCTGATTCACCCTCCAGACTTCACCTTCTCCTTCTCCTTCTTCTGCTTCTTCTGATTCACCCTCCAGACTTCACCTTTTCCTTCTCCTTCTTCTGCTTCTTCTGATTCACCCTCCAGACTTCACCTTCTCCTTCTCCTTCTTCTGCTTCTTCTGATTCACCCTCCAGACTTCACCTTCTCCTTCTCCTTCTTCTACTTCTTCTGATTCACCCTCCAGACTTCACCTTCTCCTTCTCTTTCTTCTGCTTCTTCTGATTCTCCCTCCAGACTTCACCTTCTCCTTCTCCTTCTTCTGATTCTTCTGATTCACCCTCCAGACTTCACCTTCTCCTTCTCCTTCTTCTACTTCTTCCGATTCACCATCCAGACTTCACCTTCTCCTTCTCCTTCTTCTACATCTTCTGATTCACCCTCCAGACTTCACCTTCTCCTTCTCCTTTTTCTACTTCTTCTGATTCACGCTCCAGACTTCACCTTCTCCTTCTCCTTATTCTGCTTCTTCTGGTTCACCCTCCAGACTTCACCTTCTCCTTCTCCTTCTTCTGCTTCTTCTGATTCACCCTCCAGACTTCACCTTCTCCTTCTCCTTCTTCTGCTTCTTCTGATTCACCCTCCAGACTTCACCTTCTCCTTCTCCTTCTTCTACTTCTTCTGATTCACCCTCCAGACTTCATCTTCTCCTTCTCCTTCTTCTGCTTCTTCTGATTCACCCTCCAGACTTCACCTTCTCCTTCTCCTTCTTCTACTTCTTCTGATTCACCCTCCAGACTTCACCTTCTCCTTCTCCTTCTTCTGTTTCTTCTGATTCACCCTCCAGACTTCACCTTCTCCTTCTCCTTCTTCTACTTCTTCTGATTCACCCTCCAGACTTCACCTTCTCCTTCTCCTTCTTCTACTTCTTCTGATTCACCCTCCAGACTTCATCTTCTCCTTCTCCTTCTTCTGCATCTTCTGATTCACCATCCAGGCTTCACCTTCTCCTTCTCCTTCTTCTGCTTCTTCTGATTCACCCTCCAGACTTCACCTGCTCCTTCTCCTTCTTCTGCTTCTTCTGATTCACCCTCCTGACTTCACCTTCTCCTTCTCCTTCTTCTGCTTCTTCTAATTCACCCTCCAGACTTCACCTTCTCCTTCTCCTTCTTCTGCTTCTTCTGATTCACCCTCCAGACTTCACCTTCTCCTTCTCCTTCTTCTGCTTCTTCTGATTCACCCTCCAGAACTCATCTTCTCCTTCTCCTTCTTCTACTTCTTCTGATTCACCCTCCAGACTTCATCTTCTCCTTCTCCTTCTTCTGCTTCTTCTTATTCACCCTCCAGACTTCACCTTCTCCTTCTCCTTCTTCTGCTTCTTCTGATTCACCCTCCAGACTTCACCTTCTCCTTCTCCTTCTTCTGCTTCTTCTGCTTCACCCTCCAGACTTCACCTTCTCCTTCTCCTTCTTCTGCTTCTTCTGCTTCACCCTCCTGACTTCACCTTCTCCTTCTCCTTCTTCTACTTCTTCTGATTCACCCTCCAGACTTCACCTACTCCTTCTCCTTCTTCTGCTTCTTCTGCTTCACCCTCCAGACTTCACCTTCTCCTTCTCCTTCTTCTGCTTCTTCTGCTTCGCCCTCCAGACTTCACCTTCTCCTTCTCCTTCTTCTGCTTCTTCTACTTCACTCTCCTGACTTCACCTTCTTCTTCTCCTTCTTCTACTTCTTCTGATTCACCCTCCAGACTTCACCCTCTCCTTCTCCTTCTTCTGCTTCTTCTGCTTCACCCTCCAGACTTCACCTTCTCTTTCTCCTTCTTCTGCTTCTTCTGCTGCGCCCTCCAGACTTCACCTTCTCCTTCTCCTTCTTCTGCTTCTTCTGATTCACCCTCCAGACTTCACCTTCTCCTTCTCCTTCTTCTACTTCTTCTGATCCACCCTCCTGACTTCACCTTCTCCTTCTCCTTCTTCTGCTTCTTCTGCTTCACCCTCCAGACTTCACCCTCTCCTTCTCCTTCTTCTACTTCTTCTGCTTCACCCTCCAGACTTCACCTTCTCCTTCTCCTTCTTCTGCTTCTTCTGCTTCACCATCCTGACTTCACCTTATCCTTCTCCTTCTTCTACTTCTTCTGATTCACCCTCCAGACTTCACCTACTCCTTCTCCTTCTTCTGCTTCTTCTGCTTCACCCTCCAGACTTCACCTTCTCCTTCTCCTTCTTCTGCTTCTTCTGCTTCGCCCTCCAGACTTCACCTTCTCCTTCTCCTTCTTCTGCTTCTTCTGCTTCACTCTCCTGACTTCACCTTCTCCTTCTCCTTCTTCTACTTCTTCTGATTCACCCTCCAGACTTCACCCTCTCCTTCTCCTTCTTCTGCTTCTTCTGCTTCACCCTCCAGACTTCACCTTCTCCTTCTCCTTCTTCTGCTTCTTCTGCTTCACCGTCCTGACTTCACCTTCTCCTTCTCCTTCTTCTACTTCTTCTGCTTCACCCCCCTGACTTCACCTGCTCCTTCTCCTTCTTCTGCTTCTTCTGATTCACCCTCCTAACTTCACCTTCTCCTTCTCCTTCTTCTGCTTCTTCTGATTCACGCTCCTGACTTCACCTTTTCCTTCTCCTTCTTCTGCTTCTTCTGATTCACCCTCCAGACTTCACCTTCTCCTTCTCCTTCCTCTGCTTCTTCTGATTCACCCTCCAGACTTCACCTTCTCCTTCTCCTTCTTCTGGTTCTTCTGATTCACCCTCCAGACCTCACCTTCTTCTTCTCCTTCTTCTACTTCTTCTGATTCACCCTCCAGACTTCATCTTCTCCTTCTCCTTCTTCTGCTTCTTCTGATTCACCCTCCAGACTTCACCTTCTCCTTCTCCTTCTTCTACTTCTTCTGATTCACCCTCCAGACTTCACCTTCTCCTTCTCCTTCTTCTACTTCGTCTGATTCACCCTCCAGACTTCACCTTCTCCTTCTCCTTCTTCTACTTCTTCTGATTCACCCTCCAGTCTTCACCTACTCCTTCTCCTTCTTCTGTTTCTTCTGCTTCACCCTCCAGACTTCCCCTTCTCCTTCTCTTTCTTCTGCTTCTTCTGATTCACCCTCCAGACTTCATCTTCTCCTTCTCCTTCTTCTGATTCTTCTGATTCACCCTCCAGACTTCACCTTCTCCTTCTCCTTCTTCTGCTTCTTCTGATTCACCCTCCTGACTTCACCTTCTCCTTCTCCTTCTTCTACCTCTTCTGCTTCACCCTCCAGACTTCACCTTCTCCTTCTCCTTCTTCTACTTCTTCTGATTCACCCTCCAGACTTCACCTTCTCCTTCTCCTTCTTCTGCTTCTTCTGATTCACCCTCCAGACTTCACCTTCTCCTTCTCCTTATTCTGCTTCTTCTGATTCACCCTCCAGACTTCACCTTCTCCTTCTCCTTCTTCTGCTTCTTCTGATTCACCCTCCAGACTTCACCTTTTCCTTCTCCTTCTTCTGCTTCTTCTGATTCACCCTCCAGACTTCACCTTCTCCTTCTCCTTCTTCTGCTTCTTCTGATTCACCCTCCAGACTTCACCTTCTCCTTCTCCTTCTTCTACTTCTTCTGATTCACCCTCCAGACTTCACCTTCTCCTTCTCTTTCTTCTGCTTCTTCTGATTCTCCCTCCAGACTTCACCTTCTCCTTCTCCTTCTTCTGATTCTTCTGATTCACCCTCCAGACTTCACCTTCTCCTTCTCCTTCTTCTACTTCTTCCGATTCACCATCCAGACTTCACCTTCTCCTTCTCCTTCTTCTACATCTTCTGATTCACCCTCCAGACTTCACCTTCTCCTTCTCCTTTTTCTACTTCTTCTGATTCACGCTCCAGACTTCACCTTCTCCTTCTCCTTATTCTGCTTCTTCTGGTTCACCCTCCAGACTTCACCTTCTCCTTCTCCTTCTTCTGCTTCTTCTGATTCACCCTCCAGACTTCACCTTCTCCTTCTCCTTCTTCTGCTTCTTCTGATTCACCCTCCAGACTTCACCTTCTCCTTCTCCTTCTTCTACTTCTTCTGATTCACCCTCCAGACTTCATCTTCTCCTTCTCCTTCTTCTGCTTCTTCTGATTCACCCTCCAGACTTCACCTTCTCCTTCTCCTTCTTCTACTTCTTCTGATTCACCCTCCAGACTTCACCTTCTCCTTCTCCTTCTTCTGTTTCTTCTGATTCACCCTCCAGACTTCACCTTCTCCTTCTCCTTCTTCTACTTCTTCTGATTCACCCTCCAGACTTCACCTTCTCCTTCTCCTTCTTCTACTTCTTCTGATTCACCCTCCAGACTTCATCTTCTCCTTCTCCTTCTTCTGCATCTTCTGATTCACCATCCAGGCTTCACCTTCTCCTTCTCCTTCTTCTGCTTCTTCTGATTCACCCTCCAGACTTCACCTTCTCCTTCTCCTTCTTCTACTTCTTCTGATTCACCCTCCAGACTTCACCTTCTCCTTCTCCTTCTTCTACTTCTTCTGATTCACCCTCCAGTCTTCACATTCTCCTTCTCCTTCTTCTGTTTCTTCTGCTTCAGCCTCCAGACTTCACCTTCTCCTTCTCTTTCTTCTGATTCTTATGATTCACCCTCCAGACTTCACCTTCTCCTTCTCCTTCTTCTGATTCTTCTGATTCACCTTCCAGACTTCACCTTCTCCTTCTCCTTCTTCTGCTTCTTCTGATTCACCCTCCTGGCTTCACCTTCTCCTTCTCCTTCTTCTACTTCTTCTGATTCACCCTCCTGACTTCACCTTCTCCTTCTCCTTCTTCCCCTTATTCTGCTTCACCCTCCAGACTTCACCTTCTCCTTCTCCTTCTTCTACCTCTTCTGATTCACCCTCCAGACTTCACCTTCTCCTTCTCCTTCTTCTGCTTCTTCTGATTCACCCTCCAGACTTCACCTTCTCCTTCTCCTTATTCTGCTTCTTCTGATTCACCCTCCAGACTTCACCTTCTCCTTCTCCTTATTCTGCTTCTTCTGATTCAACCTCCAGACTTCACCTTCTCCTTCTCCTTCTTCTGCTTCTTCTGATTCACCCTCCAGATTTCACCTTCTCCTTCTCCTTCTTCTGTTTCTTCTGATTCGCCCTCCAGACTTCACCTTCTCCTTCTCCTTCTTCTGCTTCTTCTGATTCACCCTCCTGACTTCACCTTCTCCTTCTCCTTCTTCTACTTCTTCTGATTCACCCTCCTGACTTCACCTTCTCCTTCTCCTTCTTCTACTTCTTCTGCTTCACCCCCCAGACTTCACCTTCTCCTTCTCCTTCTTCTACTTCTTCTGATTCACCCTCCAGACTTCACCTTCTCCTTCTCCTTCTTCTGCTTCTTCTGATTCACCCTCCAGACTTCACCTTCTCCTTCTCCTTATTCTGCTTCTTCTGATTCACCCTCCAGACTTCACCTTCTCCTTCTCCTTCTTCTGCTTCTTCTGATTCACCCTCCAGACTTCACCTTCTCCTTCTCCTTCTTCTGCTTCTTCTGATTCACCCTCCAGACATCACCTTCTCCTTCTCCTTCTTCTGCTTCTTCTGATTCACCCTCCAGACTTCACCTTCTCCTTCTCCTTCTTCTACTTCTTCTGATTCACCCTCCAGACTTCACCTTCTCCTTCTCCTTCTTCTGATTCTTCTGATTCACCCTCCAGACTTCACCTTCTCCTTCTCCTTCTTCTGCTTCTTCTGATTCTCCCTCCTGACTTCACCTTCTCCTTCTCCTTCTTCTACTTCTTCTGATTCACCCTCCTGACTTCACCTTCTCCTTCTCCTTCTTCTACTTCTTCTGCTTCACCCTCCAGACTTCACCTTCTCCTTCTCCTTTTTCTACTTCTTCTGATTCACCCTCCAGACTTCACCTTCTCCTTCTCCTTCTTCTACTTCTTCTGATTCACCCTACAGACTTCACCTTCTCCTTCTCCTTCTTCTGCTTCTTCTGATTCACCCTCCAGACTTCACCTTCTCCTTCTCCTTATTCTGCTTCTTCTGTTTCACCCTCCAGACTTTACCTTCTCCTTCTCCTTCTTCTGCTTCTTCTGATTCACCCTCCAGACTTCACCTTCTCCTTCTCCTTCTTCTGCTTCTTCTGATTCACCCTCCAGACTTCACCTTCTCCTTCTCCTTCTTCTACTTCTTCTGATTCACCCTCCAGACTTCACCTTCTCCTTCTCCTTCTTCTGCTTCTTCTGATTCACCCTCCAGACTTCACCTTCTCCTTCTCCTTCGTCTACTTCTTCTGATTCACCCTCCAGACTTCACCTTCTCCTTCTCCTTCTTCTACTTCTTCTGATTCACCCTCCAGACTTCACCTTCTCCTTCTCCTTCTGCTACTTCTTCTGATTCACCCTCCAGTCTTCACCTTCTCCTTCTCCTTCTTCTGTTTCTTCTGCTTCACCCTCCAGACTTCATCTTCTCCTTCTCCTTCTTCTCCTTCTTCTGATTCACCCTCCAGACTTCACCTTCTCCTTCTCCTTCTTCTGCTTCTTCTGATTCACCCTCCTGACTTCACCTTCTCCTTCTCCTTCATCTACTTCTTCTGCTTCACCCTCCAGACTTCACCTTCTCCTTCTCCTTCTTCTACTTCTTCTGATTCACCCTCCAGACTTCACCTTCTCCTTCTCCTTCTTCTGATTCTTCTGATTCACCCTCCAGACTTCACCTTCTCCTTCTCCTTCTTCTACTTCTTCTGATTCACCCTCCAGACTTCACCTTCTCCTTCTCCTTCTTCTACTTCTTCTGATTCACCCTCCAGTCTTCACCTTCTCCTTCTCCTTCTTCTGTTTCTTCTGCTTCACCCTCCAGACTTCATCTTCTCCTTCTCCTTCTTCTGCTTCTTCTGATTCACCCTCCAGACTTCACCTTCTCCTTCTCCTTCTTCTGCTTCTTCTGATTCACCCTCCAGACATCACCTTCTCCTTCTCCTTCTTCTGCTTCTTCTGATTCACCCTCCAGACTTCACCTTCTCCTTCTCCTTCTTCTACTTCTTCTGATTCACCCTCCAGACTTCACCTTCTCCTTCTCCTTCTTCTGATTCTTCTGATTCACCCTCCAGACTTCACCTTCTCCTTCTCCTTCTTCTGCTTCTTCTGATTCTCCCTCCTGACTTCACCTTCTCCTTCTCCTTCTTCTACTTCTTCTGATTCACCCTCCTGACTTCACCTTCTCCTTCTCCTTCTTCTACTTCTTCTGCTTCACCCTCCAGACTTCACCTTCTCCTTCTCCTTTTTCTACTTCTTCTGATTCACCCTCCAGACTTCACCTTCTCCTTCTCCTTCTTCTACTTCTTCTGATTCACCCTACAGACTTCACCTTCTCCTTCTCCTTCTTCTGCTTCTTCTGATTCACCCTCCAGACTTCACCTTCTCCTTCTCCTTATTCTGCTTCTTCTGTTTCACCCTCCAGACTTCACCTTCTCCTTCTCCTTCTTCTGCTTCTTCTGATTCTCCCTCCTGACTTCACCTTCTCCTTCTCCTTCTTCTACTTCTTCTGATTCACCCTCCTGACTTCACCTTCTCCTTCTCCTTCTTCTACTTCTTCTGCTTCACCCTCCAGACTTCACCTTCTCCTTCTCCTTTTTCTACTTCTTCTGATTCACCCTCCAGACTTCACCTTCTCCTTCTCCTTCTTCTACTTCTTCTGATTCACCCTACAGGCTTCACCTTCTCCTTCTCCTTCTTCTGCTTCTTCTGATTCACCCTCCAGACTTCACCTTCTCCTTCTCCTTATTCTGCTTCTTCTGTTTCACCCTCCAGACTTCACCTTCTCCTTCTCCTTCTTCTGCTTCTTCTGATTCACCCTCCAGACTTCACCTTCTCCTTCTCCTTCTTCTGATTCTTCTGATTCACCCTCCAGACTTCACCTTCTCCTTCTCCTTCTTCTACTTCTTCTGATTCACCCTCCAGACTTCACCTTCTCCTTCTCCTTCTTCTGCTTCTTCTGATTCACCCTCCAGACTTCACCTTCTCCTTCTCCTTCGTCTACTTCTTCTGATTCACCCTCCAGACTTCACCTTCTCCTTCTCCTTCTTCTACTTCTTCTGATTCACCCTCCAGACTTCACCTTCTCCTTCTCCTTCTTCTACTTCTTCTGATTCACCCTCCAGTCTTCACCTTCTCCTTCTCCTTCTTCTGTTTCTTCTGCTTCACCCTCCAGACTTCATCTTCTCCTTCTCCTTCTTCTCCTTCTTCTGATTCACCCTCCAGACTTCACCTTCTCCTTCTCCTTCTTCTGCTTCTTCTGATTCACCCTCCTGACTTCACCTTCTCCTTCTCCTTCATCTACTTCTTCTGCTTCACCCTCCAGACTTCACCTTCTCCTTCTCCTTCTTCTACTTCTTCTGATTCACCCTCCAGACTTCACCTTCTCCTTCTCCTTCTTCTGATTCTTCTGATTCACCCTCCAGACTTCACCTTCTCCTTCTCCTTCTTCTACTTCTTCTGATTCACCCTCCAGACTTCACCTTCTCCTTCTCCTTCTTCTACTTCTTCTGATTCACCCTCCAGTCTTCACCTTCTCCTTCTCCTTCTTCTGTTTCTTCTGCTTCACCCTCCAGACTTCATCTTCTCCTTCTCCTTCTTCTGCTTCTTCTGATTCACCCTCCAGACTTCACCTTCTCCTTCTCCTTCTTCTGCTTCTTCTGATTCACCCTCCAGACATCACCTTCTCCTTCTCCTTCTTCTGCTTCTTCTGATTCACCCTCCAGACTTCACCTTCTCCTTCTCCTTCTTCTACTTCTTCTGATTCACCCTCCAGACTTCACCTTCTCCTTCTCCTTCTTCTGATTCTTCTGATTCACCCTCCAGACTTCACCTTCTCCTTCTCCTTCTTCTGCTTCTTCTGATTCTCCCTCCTGACTTCACCTTCTCCTTCTCCTTCTTCTACTTCTTCTGATTCTCCCTCCTGACTTCACCTTCTCCTTCTCCTTCTTCTACTTCTTCTGCTTCACCCTCCAGACTTCACCTTCTCCTTCTCCTTTTTCTACTTCTTCTGATTCACCCTCCAGACTTCACCTTCTCCTTCTCCTTCTTCTACTTCTTCTGATTCACCCTACAGACTTCACCTTCTCCTTCTCCTTCTTCTGCTTCTTCTGATTCACCCTCCAGACTTCACCTTCTCCTTCTCCTTATTCTGCTTCTTCTGTTTCACCCTCCAGACTTCACCTTCTCCTTCTCCTTCTTCTGCTTCTTCTGATTCACCCTCCAGACTTCACCTTCTCCTTCTCCTTCTTCTGCTTCTTCTGATTCACCCTCCAGACTTCACCTTCTCCTTCTCCTTCTTCTACTTCTTCTGATTCACCCTCCAGACTTCACCTTCTCCTTCTCCTTCTTCTGCTTCTTCTGATTCACCCTCCAGACTTCACCTTCTCCTTCTCCTTCGTCTACTTCTTCTGATTCACCCTCCAGACTTCACCTTCTCCTTCTCCTTCTTCTACTTCTTCTGATTCACCCTCCAGACTTCACCTTCTCCTTCTCCTTCTTCTACTTCTTCTGATTCACCCTCCAGTCTTCACCTTCTCCTTCTCGTTCTTCTGTTTCTTCTGCTTCACCCTCCAGACTTCATCTTCTCCTTCTCCTTCTTCTCCTTCTTCTGATTCACCCTCCAGACTTCACCTTCTCCTTCTCCTTCTTCTACTTCTTCTGATTCACCCTCCAGACTTCATCTTCTCCTTCTCCTTCTTCTCCTTCTTCTGATTCACCCTCCAGACTTCACCTTCTCCTTCTCCTTCTTCTGCTTCTTCTGATTCATCCTCCAGACTTCACCTTCTCCTTCTCCTTCTTCTACTTCTTCTGATTCACCCTCCAGACTTCACCTTCTCCTTCTCCTTCTTCTACTTCTTCTGATTCACCCTCCAGTCTTCACCTTCTCCTTCTCCTTCTTCTGTTTCTTCTGCTTCACCCTCCAGACTTCACCTTCTCCTTCTCTTTCTTCTGCTTCTTCTGATTCACCCTCCAGACTTCACCTTCTCCTTCGCCTTCTTCTGATTCTTCTGATTCACCCTCCAGACTTCACCTTCTCCTTCTCCTTCTTCTGCTTCTTCTGATTCACCCTCCTGACTTCACCTTCTCCTTCTCCTTCATCTACTTCTTCTGCTTCACCCTCCAGACTTCACCTTCTCCTTCTCCTTCTTCTACTTCTTCTGATTCACCCTCCAGACTTCACCTTCTCCTTCTCCTTCTTCTACTTCTTCTGATTCACCCTCCAGACTTCACCTTCTCCTTCTCCTTCTTCTACTTCTTCTGATTCACCCTCCAGACTTCACCTTCTCCTTCTCCTTCTTCTGCTTCTTCTGATTCACCCTCCAGACTTCACCTTCTCCTTCTCCTTATTCTGCTTCTTCTGATTCACCCTCCAGACTTCACCTTCTCCTTCTCCTTCTTCTGCTTCTTCTGATTCACCCTCCAGACTTCACCTTCTCCTTCTCCTTCTTCTGCTTCTTCTGATTCACCCTCCAGACTTCACCTTCTCCTTCTCCTTCTTCTACTTCTTCTGATTCACCCTCCAGACTTCACCTTCTCCTTCTCCTTCTTCTGCTTCTTCTGATTCACCCTCCAGACTTCACCTTCTCCTTCTCCTTCATCTACTTCTTCTGATTCACCCTCCAGACTACACCTTCTCCTTCTCCTTCTTCTACTTCTTCTGATTCACCCTCCAGACTTCACCTTCTCCTTCTCCTTCTTCTGTTTCTTCTGATTCACCCTCCAGACTTCATCTTCTCCTTCTCGTTCTTCTACTTCTTCTGATTCACCCTCCAGACTTCACCTTCTCCTTCTCCTTCTTCTACTTCTTCTGATTCACCCTCCAGACTTCATCTTCTCCTTCTCCTTCTTCTGCTTCTTCTGATTCACCCTCCAGACTTCACCTTCTCCTTCTCCTTCTTCTGCTTCTTCTGATTCACCCTCCAGACTTCAACTTCTCCTTCTCCTTCTTCTACTTCTTCTGATTCACCCTCCAGACTTCACCTTCTCCTTCTCCTTCTTCTACTTCTTCTGATTCACCCTCCAGTCTTCACCTTCTCCTTCTCCTTCTTCTGTTTCTTCTGCTTCACCCTCCAGACTTCACCTTCTCCTTCTCTTTCTTATGCTTCTTCTGATTCACCCTCCAGACTTCACCTTCTCCTTCTCCTTCTTCTGATTCTTCTGATTCACCCTCCAGACTTCACCTTCTCCTTCTCCTTCTTCTGCTTCTTCTGATTCACCCTCCTGACTTCACCTTCTCCTTCTCCTTCTTCTACTTCTTCTGATTCACCATCCTGACTTCACCTTCTCCTTCTCCTTCTTCTACTTCTTCTGCTTCACCCTCCAGACTTCACCTTCTCCTTCTCCTTCTTCTACTTCTTCTGATTCACCCTCCAGACTTCACCTTCTCCTTCTCCTTCTTCTGCTTCTTCTGATTCACCCTCCAGACTTCACCTTCTCCTTCTCCTTATTCTGCTTCTTCTGTTTCACCCTCCAGACTTCACCTTTTCCTTCTCCTTCTTCTGCTTCTTCTGATTCACCCTCCAGACTTCACCTTCTCCTTCTCCTTCTTCTGCTTCTTCTGATTCACCCTCCAGACTTCACCTTCTCCTTCTCCTTCTTCTACTTCTTCTGATTCACCCTCCAGACTTCACCTTCTCCTTCTCCTTCTTCTGCTTCTTCTGATTCACCCTCCAGACTTCACCTTCTCCTTCTCCTTCGTCTACTTCTTCTGATTCACCCTCCAGACTACACCTTCTCCTTCTCCTTCTTCTACTTCTTCTGATTCACCCTCCAGACTTCACCTTCTCCTTCTCCTTCTTCTACTTCTTCTGATTCACCCTCCAGACTTCACCTTCTCCTTCTCCTTCTTCTACTTCTTCTGATTCACCCTCCTGACTTCACCTTCTCCTTCTCCTTCTTCTACTTCTTCTGCTTCACCCTCCAGACTTCACCTTCTCCTTCTCCTTCTTCTACTTCTTCTGATTCACCCTCCAGACTTCACCTTCTCCTTCTCCTTCTTCTACTTCTTCTGATTCACCCTCCAGACTTCACCTTCTCCTTCTCCTTCTTCTACTTCTTCTGATTCACGCTCCAGACTTCACCTTCTCCTTCTCCTTATTCTGCTTCTTCTGGTTCACCCTCCAGACTTCACCTTCTCCTTCTCCTTCTTCTGCTTCTTCTGATTCACCCTCCAGACTTCACCTTCTCCTTCTCCTTCTTCTGCTTCTTCTGATTCACCCTCCAGACTTCACCTTCTCCTTCTCCTTCTTCTACTTCTTCTGATTCACCCTCCAGACTTCATCTTCTCCTTCTCCTTCTTCTGCTTCTTCTGATTCACCCTCCAGACTTCACCTTCTCCTTCTCCTTCTTCTACTTCTTCTGATTCACCCTCCAGACTTCACCTTCTCCTTCTCCTTCTTCTGTTTCTTCTGATTCACCCTCCAGACTTCACCTTCTCCTTCTCCTACTTCTACTTCTTCTGATTCACCCTCCAGACTTCACCTTCTCCTTCTCCTTCTTCTACTTCTTCTGATTCACCCTCCAGACTTCATCTTCTCCTTCTCCTTCTTCTGCATCTTCTGATTCACCATCCAGACTTCACCTTCTCCTTCTCCTTCTTCTGCTTCTTCTGATTCACCCTCCAGACTTCACCTTCTCCTTCTCCTTCTTCTACTTCTTCTGATTCACCCTCCAGACTTCACCTTCTCCTTCTCCTTCTTCTACTTCTTCTGATTCACCCTCCTGACTTCACCTTCTCCTTCTCCTTCTTCTCCTTCTTCTGCTTCACCCTCCAGACTTCACCTTCTCCTTCTCCTTCTTCTACCTCTTCTGATTCACCCTCCAGACTTCACCTTCTCCTTCTCCTTCTTCTGCTTCTTCTGATTCACCCTCCAGACTTCACCTTCTCCTTCTCCTTATTCTGCTTCTTCTGATTCACCCTCCAGACTTCACCTTCTCCTTCTCCTTATTCTGCTTCTTCTGATTCAACCTCCAGACTTCACCTTCTCCTTCTCCTTCTTCTGCTTCTTCTGATTCACCCTCCAGATTTCACCTTCTCCTTCTCCTTCTTCTGTTTCTTCTGATTCAACCTCCAGACTTCACCTTCTCCTTCTCCTTCTTCTGCTTCTTCTGATTCACCCCCCAGACTTCACCTTCTCCTTCTCCTTCTTCTACTTCTTCTGATTCACCCTCCAGACTTCACCTTCTCCTTCTCCTTCTTCTGCTTCTTCTGATTCACCCTCCAGACTTCACCTTCTCCTTCTCCTTATTCTGCTTCTTCTGATTCACCCTCCAGACTTCACCTTCTCCTTCTCCTTCTTCTGCTTCTTCTGATTCACCCTCCAGACTTCACCTTCTCCTTCTCCTTCTTCTGCTTCTTCTGATTCACCCTCCAGACATCACCTTCTCCTTCTCCTTCTTCTGCTTCTTCTGATTCACCCTCCAGACTTCACCTTCTCCTTCTCCTTCTTCTACTTCTTCTGATTCACCCTCCAGACTTCACCTTCTCCTTCTCCTTCTTCCGATTCTTCTGATTCACCCTCCAGACTTCACCTTCTCCTTCTCCTTCTTCTGCTTCTTCTGATTCTCCCTCCTGACTTCACCTTCTCCTTCTCCTTCTTCTACTTCTTCTGATTCACCCTCCTGACTTCACCTTCTCCTTCTCCTTCTTCTACTTCTTCTGCTTCACCCTCCAGACTTCACCTTCTCCTTCTCCTTTTTCTACTTCTTCTGATTCACCCTCCAGACTTCACCTTCTCCTTCTCCTTCTTCTACTTCTTCTGATTCACCCTACAGACTTCACCTTCTCCTTCTCCTTCTTCTGCTTCTTCTGATTCACCCTCCAGACTTCACCTTCTCCTTCTCCTTATTCTGCTTCTTCTGTTTCACCCTCCAGACTTCACCTTCTCCTTCTCCTTCTTCTGCTTCTTCTGATTCACCCTCCAGACTTCACCTTCTCCTTCTCCTTCTTCTGCTTCTTCTGATTCACCCTCCAGACTTCACCTTCTCCTTCTCCTTCTTCTACTTCTTCTGATTCACCCTCCAGACTTCACCTTCTCCTTCTCCTTCTTCTGCTTCTTCTGATTCACCCTCCAGACTTCACCTTCTCCTTCTCCTTCGTCTACTTCTTCTGATTCACCCTCCAGAGTTCACCTTCTCCTTCTCCTTCTTCTACTTCTTCTGATTCACCCTCCAGACTTCACCTTCTCCTTCTCCTTCTTCTACTTCTTCTGATTCACCCTCCAGTCTTCACCTTCTCCTTCTCCTTCTTCTGTTTCTTCTGCTTCACCCTCCAGACTTCATCTTCTCCTTCTCCTTCTTCTCCTTCTTCTGATTCACCCTCCAGACTTCACCTTCTCCTTCTCCTTCTTCTACTTCTTCTGATTCACCCTCCAGACTTCATCTTCTCCTTCTCCTTCTTCTCCTTCTTCTGATTCACCCTCCAGACTTCACCTTCTCCTTCTCCTTCTTCTGCTTCTTCTGATTCATCCTCCAGACTTCACCTTCTCCTTCTCCTTCTTCTACTTCTTCTGATTCACCCTCCAGACTTCACCTTCTCCTTCTCCTTCTTCTACTTCTTCTGATTCACCCTCCAGTCTTCACCTTCTCCTTCTCCTTCTTCTGTTTCTTCTGCTTCACCCTCCAGACTTCACCTTCTCCTTCTCTTTCTTCTGCTTCTTCTGATTCACCCTCCAGACTTCACCTTCTCCTTCTCCTTCTTCTGATTCTTCTGATTCACCCTCCAGACTTCACCTTCTCCTTCTCCTTCTTCTGCTTCTTCTGATTCACCCTCCAGACCTCACCTTCTCCTTCTCCTTCTTCTACTTCTTCTGATTCACCCTCCTGACTTCACCTTCTCCTTCTCCTTCATCTACTTCTTCTGCTTCACCCTCCAGACTTCACCTTCTCCTTCTCCTTCTTCTACTTCTTCTGATTCACCCTCCAGACTTCACCTTCTCCTTCTCCTTCTTCTACTTCTTCTGATTCACCCTCCAGACTTCACCTTCTCCTTCTCCTTCTTCTACTTCTTCTGATTCACCCTCCAGACTTCACCTTCTCCTTCTCCTTCTTCTGCTTCTTCTGATTCACCCTCCAGACTTCACCTTCTCCTTCTCCTTATTCTGCTTCTTCTGATTCACCCTCCAGACTTCACCTTCTCCTTCTCCTTCTTCTGCTTCTTCTGATTCACCCTCCAGACTTCACCTTCTCCTTCTCCTTCTTCTGCTTCTTCTGATTCACCCTCCAGACTTCACCTTCTCCTTCTCCTTCTTCTACTTCTTCTGATTCACCCTCCAGACTTCACCTTCTCCTTCTCCTTCTTCTGCTTCTTCTGATTCACCCTCCAGACTTCACCTTCTCCTTCTCCTTCATCTACTTCTTCTGATTCACCCTCCAGACTACACCTTCTCCTTCTCCTTCTTCTACTTCTTCTGATTCACCCTCCAGACTTCACCTTCTCCTTCTCCTTCTTCTGTTTCTTCTGATTCACCCTCCAGACTTCATCTTCTCCTTCTCCTTCTTCTACTTCTTCTGATTCACCCTCCAGACTTCACCTTCTCCTTCTCCTTCTTCTACTTCTTCTGATTCACCCTCCAGACTTCATCTTCTCCTTCTCCTTCTTCTGCTTCTTCTGATTCACCCTCCAGACTTCACCTTCTCCTTCTCCTTCTTCTGCTTCTTCTGATTCACCCTCCAGACTTCAACTTCTCCTTCTCCTTCTTCTACTTCTTCTGATTCACCCTCCAGACTTCACCTTCTCCTTCTCCTTCTTCTACTTCTTCTGATTCACCCTCCAGTCTTCACCTTCTCCTTCTCCTTCTTCTGTTTCTTCTGCTTCACCCTCCAGACTTCACCTTCTCCTTCTCTTTCTTATGCTTCTTCTGATTCACCCTCCAGACTTCACCTTCTCCTTCTCCTTCTTCTGATTCTTCTGATTCACCCTCCAGACTTCACCTTCTCCTTCTCCTTCTTCTGCTTCTTCTGATTCACCCTCCTGACTTCACCTTCTCCTTCTCCTTCTTCTACTTCTTCTGATTCACCATCCTGACTTCACCTTCTCCTTCTCCTTCTTCTACTTCTTCTGCTTCACCCTCCAGACTTCACCTTCTCCTTCTCCTTCTTCTACTTCTTCTGATTCACCCTCCAGACTTCACCTTCTCCTTCTCCTTCTTCTGCTTCTTCTGATTCACCCTCCAGACTTCACCTTCTCCTTCTCCTTATTCTGCTTCTTCTGTTTCACCCTCCAGACTTCACCTTTTCCTTCTCCTTCTTCTGCTTCTTCTGATTCACCCTCCAGACTTCACCTTCTCCTTCTCCTTCTTCTGCTTCTTCTGATTCACCCTCCAGACTTCACCTTCTCCTTCTCCTTCTTCTACTTCTTCTGATTCACCCTCCAGACTTCACCTTCTCCTTCTCCTTCTTCTGCTTCTTCTGATTCACCCTCCAGACTTCACCTTCTCCTTCTCCTTCGTCTACTTCTTCTGATTCACCCTCGAGACTACACCTTCTCCTTCTCCTTCTTCTACTTCTTCTGATTCACCCTCCAGACTTCACCTTCTCCTTCTCCTTCTTCTACTTCTTCTGATTCACCCTCCAGACTTCATCTTCTCCTTCTCCTTCTTCTCCTTCTTCTGATTCACCCTCCAGACTTCACCTTCTCCTTCTCCTTCTTCTGCTTCTTCTGATTCACCCTCCAGACTTCACCTTCTCCTTCTCCTTCTTCTACTTCTTCTGATTCACCCTCCAGACTTCACCTTCTCCTTCTCCTTCTTCTACTTCTTCTGATTCACCCTCCAGTCTTCACCTTCTCCTTCTCCTTCTTCTGTTTCTTCTGCTTCACCCTCCAGACTTCACCTTCTCCTTCTCTTTCTTCTGCTTCTTCTGATTCACCCTCCAGACTTCACCTTCTCCTTCTCCTTCTTCTGATTCTTCTGATTCACCCTCCAGACTTCACCTTCTCCTTCTCCTTCTTCTGCTTCTTCTGATTCACCCTCCAGACCTCACCTTCTCCTTCTCCTTCTTCTACTTCTTCTGATTCACCCTCCTGACTTCACCTTCTCCTTCTCCTTCATCTACTTCTTCTGCTTCACCCTCCAGACTTCATCTTCTCCTTCTCCTTCTTCTACTTCTTCTGATTCACCCTCCAGACTTCACCTTCTCCTTCTCCTTCTTCTACTTCTTCTGATTCACCCTCCAGACTTCACCTTCTCCTTCTCCTTCTTCTGCTTCTTCTGATTCACCCTCCAGACTTCACCTTCTCCTTCTCCTTATTCTGCTTCTTCTGATTCACCCTCCAGACTTCACCTTCTCCTTCTCCTTCTTCTGCTTCTTCTGATTCACCCTCCAGACTTCACCTTCTCCTTCTCCTTCTTCTGCTTCTTCTGATTCACCCTCCAGACTTCACCTTCTCCTTCTCCTTCTTCTACTTCTTCTGATTCACCCTCCAGACTTCACCTTCTCCTTCTCCTTCTTCTGCTTCTTCTGATTCACCCTCCAGACTTCACCTTCTCCTTCTCCTTCGTCTACTTCTTCTGATTCACCCTCCAGACTACACCTTCTCCTTCTCCTTCTTCTACTTCTTCTGATTCACCCTCCAGACTTCACCTTCTCCTTCTCCTTCTTCTCTTTCTTCTGATTCACCCTCCAGACTTCATCTTCTCCTTCTCCTTCTTCTACTTCTTCTGATTCACCCTCCAGACTTCACCTTCTCCTTCTCCTTCTTCTACTTCTTCTGATTCACCCTCCAGACTTCATCTTCTCCTTCTCCTTCTTCTGCTTCTTCTGATTCACCCTCCAGACTTCACCTTCTCCTTCTCCTTCTTCTGCTTCTTCTGATTCACCCTCCAGACTTCAACTTTTCCTTCTCCTTCTTCTACTTCTTCTGATTCACCCTCCAGACTTCACCTTCTCCTTCTCCTTCTTCTACTTCTTCTGATTCACCCTCCAGTCTTCACCTTCTCCTTCTCCTTCTTCTGTTTCTTCTGCTTCACCCTCCAGACTTCACCTTCTCCTTCTCCTTCTTCTGCTTCCTCTGCTTCACACTCCAGACTTCACCTTCTCCTTCTCCTTCTTCTGCTTCTTATGCTGCGCCCTCCAGGCTTCACCTTCTCCTTCTCCTTCTTCTGCTTCTTCTGCTTCACCGTCCTGACTTCACCTTCTCCTTCTCCTTCTTCTACTTCTTCTGCTACACCCCCCTGACTTCACCTGCTCCTTCTCCTTCTTCTGCTTCTTCTGATTCACCCTCCTAAATTCACCTTCTCCTTCTCCTTCTTCTGCTTCTTCTGATTCACCCTCCTGACTTCACCTTCTCCTTCTCCTTCTTCTGCTTCTTCTGATTCACCCTCCAGACTTCACCTTCTCCTTCTCCTTCTTCTGCTTCTTCTGATTCACCCTCCAGACTTCACCTTCTCCTTCTCCTTCTTCTGCTTCTTCTGCTTCTCCCTCCAGACTTCACCTTCTCCTTCTCCTTCTTCTGCATCTTCTGCTTCACCCTCCTGACTTCACCTTCTCCTTCTCCTTCTTCTACCTCTTCTGGTTCACCCTCCAGACTTCACCCTCTCCTTCTCCTTCTTCTGCTTCTTCTGCTTCACCCTCCAGACTTCACCTTCTCTTTCTCCTTCTTCTGCTTCTTCTGCTGCGCCCTCCAGACTTCACCTTCTCCTTCTCCTTCTTCTGCTTCTTCTGATTCACCCTCCAGACTTCACCTTCTCCTTCTCCTTCTTCTACTTCTTCTGATCCACCCTCCTGACTTCACCTTCTCCTTCTCCTTCTTCTGCTTCTTCTGCTTCACCCTCCAGACTTCACCTTCTCCTTCTCCTTCTTCTGCTTCTTCTGCTTCACCCACCAGACTTCACCTTCTCCTTCTCCTTCTTCTGCTTCTTCTGATTCACCCTCCAGACTTCACCTTCTCCTTCTCCTTCGTCTACTTCTTCTGATTCACCCTCCAGACTTCACCTTCTCCTTCTCCTTCTTCTACTTCTTCTGATCCACCCTCCTGACTTCACCTTCTCCTTCTCCTTCTTCTGCTTCTTCTGCTTCACCCTCCAGACTTCACCTTCTCCTTCTCTTTCTTCTGCTTCTTCTGCTTCACCCACCAGACTTCACCTTCTCCTTCTCCTTCTTCTGCTTCTTCTGCTTCACCCTCCTGACTTCACCTTATCCTTCTCCTTCTTCTACTTCTTCTGATTCACCCTCCAGACTTCACCTACTCCTTCTCCTTCTTCTGCTTCTTCTGCTTCACCCTCCAGACTTCACCTTCTCCTTCTCCTTCTTCTGCTTCTTCTGCTTCACCGTCCTGACTTCACCTTCTCCTTCTCCTTCTTCTACTTCTTCTGCTTCACCCCCCTGACTTCACCTGCTCCTTCTCCTTCTTCTGCTTCTTCTGATTCACCCTCCAGACTTCACCTTCTCCTTCTCCTTCTTCTACTTCGTCTGATTCACCCTCCAGACTTCACCTTCTCCTTCTCCTTCTTCTACTTCTTCTGATTCACCCTCCAGTCTTCACCTACTCCTTCTCCTTCTTCTGTTTCTTCTGCTTCACCCTCCAGACTTCACCTTCTCCTTCTCTTTCTTCTGCTTCTTCTGATTCACCCTCCAGACTTCATCTTCTCCTTCTCCTTCTTCCGATTCTTCTGATTCACCCTCCAGACTTCACCTTCTCCTTCTCCTTCTTCTGCTTCTTCTGATTCACCCTCCTGACTTCACCTTCTCCTTCTCCTTCTTCTACTTCTTCTGCTTCACCCTCCAGACTTCACCTTCTCCTTCTCCTTCTTCTACTTCTTCTGATTCACCCTCCAGACTTCACCTTCTCCTTCTCCTTCTTCTGCTTCTTCTGATTCACCCTCCAGACTTCACCTTCTCCTTCTCCTTATTCTGCTTCTTCTGATTCACCCTCCAGACTTCACCTTCTCCTTCTCCTTCTTCTGCTTCTTCTGATTCACCCTCCAGACTTCACCTTTTCCTTCTCCTTCTTCTGCTTCTTCTGATTCACCCTCCAGACTTCACCTTCTCCTTCTCCTTCTTCTGCTTCTTCTGATTCACCCTCCAGACTTCACCTTCTCCTTCTCCTTCTTCTACTTCTTCTGATTCACCCTCCAGACTTCACCTTCTCGTTCTCTTTCTTCTGCTTCTTCTGATTCACCCTCCAGACTTCACCTTCTCCTTCTCCTTCTTCTACTTCTTCTGATTCACCCTCCAGACTTCACCTTCTCCTTCTCCTTCTTCTGCTTCTTCTGATTCACCCTCCAGACTTCACCTTCTCCTTCTCCTTCGTCTACTTCTTCTGATTCACCCTCCAGACTACACCTTCTCCTTCTCCTTCTTCTACTTCTTCTGATTCACCCTCCAGACTTCACCTTCTCCTTCTCCTTCTTCTCTTTCTTCTGATTCACCCTCCAGACTTCATCTTCTCCTTCTCCTTCTTCTACTTCTTCTGATTCACCCTCCAGACTTCACCTTCTCCTTCTCCTTCTTCTACTTCTTCTGATTCACCCTCCAGACTTCATCTTCTCCTTCTCCTTCTTCTGCTTCTTCTGATTCACCCTCCAGACTTCACCTTATCCTTCTCTTTCTTCTGCTTCTTCTGATTCACCCTCCAGACTTCAACTTCTCCTTCTCCTTCTTCTACTTCTTCTGATTCACCCTCCAGACTTCACCTTCTCCTTCTCCTTCTTCTACTTCTTCTGATTCACCCTCCAGTCTTCACCTTCTCCTTCTCCTTCTTCTGTTTCTTCTGCTTCACCCTCCAGACTTCACCTTCTCCTTCTCCTTCTTCTGCTTCTTCTGCTTCACACTCCAGACTTCACCTTCTCCTTCTCCTTCTTCTGCTTCTTCTGCTGCGCCCTCCAGGCTTCACCTTCTCCTTCTCCTTCTTCTGCTTCTTCTGCTTCACCGTCCTGACTTCACCTTCTCCTTCTCCTTCTTCTACTTCTTCTGCTACACCCCCCTGACTTCACCTGCTCCTTCTCCTTCTTCTGCTTCTTCTGATACACCCTCCTAAATTCACCTTCTCCTTCTCCTTCTTCTGCTTCTTCTGATTCACCCTCCTGACTTCACCTTCTCCTTCTCCTTCTTCTGCTTCTTCTGATTCACCCTCCAGACGTCACCTTCTCCTTCTCCTTCTTCTGCTTCTTCTGATTCACCCTCCAGACTTCACCTTCTCCTTCTCCTTCTTCTGCTTCTTCTGCTTCACCCTCCAGACTTCACCTTCTCCTTCTCCTTCTTCTGCTTCTTCTGCTTCACCCTCCTGACTTCACCTTCTCCTTCTCCTTCTTCTACTTCTTCTGATTCACCCTCCAGACTTCACCTACTCCTTCTCCTTCTTCTGCTTCTTCTGCTTCACCCTCCAGACTTCACCTTCTCCTTCTCCTTCTTCTGCTTCTTCCGCTTCGCCCTCCAGACTTCACCTTCTCCTTCTCCTTCTTCTGCTTATTCTGCTTCACTCTCCTGACTTCACCTTCTCCTTCTCCTTCTTCTACTTCTTCTGATTCACCCTCCAGACTTCACCCTCTCCTTCTCCTTGTTCTGCTTCTTCTGCTTCACCCTCCTGACTTCACCTTATCCTTCTCCTTCTTCTACTTCTTCTGATTCACCCTCCAGACTTCACCTACTCCTTCTCCTTCTTCTGCTTCTTCTGCTTCACCCTCCAGACTTCACCTTCTCCTTCTCCTTCTTCTGCTTCTTCTGCTTCGCCCTCCAGACTTCACCTTCTCCTTCTCCTTCTTCTGCTTCTTCTGCTTCACTCTCCTGACTTCACCTTCTCCTTCTCCTTCTTCTGCTTCTTCTGCTTCACCCTCCAGACTTCACCTTCTCCTTCTCCTTCTTCTGCTTCTTCTGCTTCACCCACCAGACTTCACCTTCTCCTTCTCCTTCTTCTGCTTCTTCTGCTTCACCCTCCTGACTTCACCTTATCCTTCTCCTTCTTCTACTTCTTCTGATTCACCCTCCAGACTTCACCTACTCCTTCTCCTTCTTCTGCTTCTTCTGCTTCACCCTCCAGACTTCACCTTCTCCTTCTCCTTCTTCTGCTTCTTCTGCTTCGCCCTCCAGACTTCACCTTCTCCTTCTCCTTCTTCTGCTTCTTCTGCTTCACTCTCCTGACTTCACCTTCTCCTTCTCCTTCTTCTACTTCTTCTGATTCACCCTCCAGACTTCACCCTCTCCTTCTCCTTCTTCTGCTTCTTCTGCTTCACCCTCCAGACTTCACCTTCTCCTTCTCCTTCTTCTGCTTCTTCTGCTTCACCGTCCTGACTTCACCTTCTCCTTCTCCTTCTTCTACTTCTTCTGCTTCACCCCCCTGACTTCACCTGCTCCTTCTCCTTCTTCTGCTTCTTCTGATTCACCCTCCTAACTTCACCTTCTCCTTCTCCTTCTTCTGCTTCTTCTGATTCACCCTCCAGACTTCACCTTCTCCTTCTCCTTCTTCTACTTCGTCTGATTCACCCTCCAGACTTCACCTTCTCCTTCTCCTTCTTCTACTTCTTCTGATTCACCCTCCAGTCTTCACCTACTCCTTCTCCTTCTTCTGTTTCTTCTGCTTCACCCTCCAGACTTCACCTTCTCCTTCTCTTTATTCTGCTTCTTCTGATTCACCCTCCAGACTTCATCTTCTCCTTCTCCTTCTTCTGATTCTTCTGATTCACCCTCCAGACTTCACCTTCTCCTTCTCCTTCTTCTGCTTCTTCTGATTCACCCTCCTGACTTCACCTTCTCCTTCTCCTTCTTCTACTTCTTCTGCTTCACCCTCCAGACTTCACCTTCTCCTTCTCCTTCTTCTACTTCTTCTGATCCACCCTCCAGACTTCACCTTCTCCTTCTCCTTCTTCTGCTTCTTCTGATTCGCCCTCCAGACTTCACCTTCTCCTTCTCCTTATTCTGCTTCTTCTGATTCACCCTCCAGACTTCAACTTCTCCTTCTCCTTCTTCTGCTTCTTCTGATTCACCCTCCAGACTTCACCTTTTCCTTCTCCTTTTTCTGCTTCTTCTGATTCACCCTCCAGACTTCACCTTCTCCTTCTCCTTCTTCTGCTTCTTCTGATTCACCCTCCAGACTTCACCTTCTCCTTCTCCTTCTTCTACTTCTTCTGATTCACCCTCCAGACTTCACCTTCTCCTTCTCTTTCTTCTGCTTCTTCTGATTCACCCTCCAGACTTCACCTTCTCCTTCTCCTTCTTCTGCTTCTTCTGCTTCACCCTCCAGACTTCACCTTCTCCTTCTCCTTCTTCTGCTTCTTCTGCTTCACCCTCCTGACTTCACCTTCTCCTTCTCCTTCTTCTACTTCTTCTGATTCACCCTCCAGACTTCACCATCTCCTTCTCCTTCTTCTACTTCTTCTGATTCACCCTCCAGACTTCACCTTCTCCTTCTCCTTCTTCTACTTCTTCTGATTCATCCTCCAGACTTCACCTTCTCCTTCTCCTTCTTCTGCTTCTTCTGATTCACCCTCCAGACTTCACCTTCTCCTTCTCCTTATTCTGCTTCTTCTGATTCACCCTCCAGACTTCACCTTCTCCTTCTCCTTCTTCTGCTTCTTCTGATTCACCCTCCAGACTTCACCTTCTCCTTCTCCTTCTTCTGCTTCTTCTGATTCACCCTCCAGACTTCACCTTCTCCTTCTCCTTCTTCTACTTCTTCTGATTCACCCTCCAGACTTCATCTTCTCCTTCTCCTTCTTCTGCTTCTTCTGATTCACCCTCCAGACTTCACCTTCTCCTTCTCCTTCGTCTACTTCTTCTGATTCACCCTCCAGACTACACCTTCTCCTTCTCCTTCTTCTGCATCTTCTGATTCACCCTCCAGACTTCACCTTCTCCTTCTCCTTCTTCTGCTTCTTCTGATTCACCCTCCAGACTTCACCTTCTCCTTCTCCTTCTTCTACTTCTTCTGATTCACCCTCCAGACTTCACCTTCTCCTTCTCCTTCTTCTACTTCTTCTGATTCACCCTCCAGTCTTCACATTCTCCTTCTCCTTCTTATGTCTCTTCTGCTTCAGCCTCCAGACTTCACCTTCTCCTTCTCTTTCTTCTGATTCTTCTGATTCACCCTCCAGACTTCACCTTCTCCTTCTCCTTCTTCTGATTCTTCTGATTCATCCTCCAGACTTCACCTTCTCCTTCTCCTTCTTCTGCTTCTTCTGATTCACCCTCCTGGCTTCACCTTCTCCTTCTCCTTCTTCTACTTCTTCTGATTCACCCTCCTGACTTCACCTTCTCCTTCTCCTTCTTCTCCTTCTTCTGCTTCACCCTCCAGACTTCACCTTCTCCTTCTCCTTCTTCTACCTCCTCTGATTCACCCTCCAGACTTCACCTTCTCCTTCTCCTTCTTCTGCTTCTTCTGATTCACCCTCCAGACTTCACCTTCTCCTTCTCCTTATTCTGCTTCTTCTGATTCACCATCCAGACTACACCTTCTCCTTCTCGTTATTCTGCTTCTTCTGATTCAACCTCCAGACTTCACCTTCTCCTTCTCCTTCTTCTGCTTCTTCTGATTCACCCTCCAGACTTCACCTTCTCCTTCTCCTTCTTCTGTTTCTTCTGATTCGCCCTCCAGACTTCACCTTCTCCTTCTCCTTCTTCTGCTTCTTCTGATTCACCCTCCTGACTTCACCTTCTCCTTCTCCTTCTTCTACTTCTTCTGATTCACCCTCCTGACTTCACCTTCTCCTTCTCCTTCTTCTACTTCTTCTGATTCACCCTCCAGACTTCACCTTCTCCTTCTCCTTCTTCTGCTTCTTCTGATTCACCCTCCAGACTTCACCTTCTCATTCTCCTTCTTCTGCTTCTTCTGCTGCGCCCTCCAGACTTCACCTTCTCCTTCTCCTTCTTCTGCTTCTTCTGCTTCACACTCCAGACTTCACCTTCTCCTTCTCCTTCTTCTGCTTCTTCTGCTGCGCCCTCCAGGCTTCAACTTCTCCTTCTCCTTCTTCTGCTTCTTCTGCTTCACCGTCCTGACTTCACCTTCTCCTTCTCCTTCTTCTACTTCTTCTGCTACACCCCCCTGACTTCAACTGCTCCTTCTCCTTCTTCTGCTTCTTCTGATTCACCCTCCTAAATTCACCTTCTCCTTTTCCTTCTTCTGCTTCTTCTGATTCACCCTCCTGACTTCACCTTCTCCTTCTCCTTCTTCTGCTTCTTCTGATTCACCCTCCAGACTTCAACTTCTCCTTCTCCTTCTTCTACTTCTTCTGATTCACCCTCCAGACTTCACCTTCTCCTTCTCCTTCTTCTACTTCTTCTGATTCACCCTCCAGTCTTCACCTTCTCCTTCTCCTTCTTCTGTTTCTTCTGCTTCACCCTCCAGACTTCACCTTCTCCTTCTCCTTCTTCTGCTTCCTCTGCTTCACACTCCAGACTTCACCTTCTCCTTCTCCTTCTTCTGCTTCTTCTGCTGCGCCCTCCAGGCTTCACCTTCTCCTTCTCCTTCTTCTGCTTCTTCTGCTTCACCGTCCTGACTTCACCTTCTCCTTCTCCTTCTTCTACTTCTTCTGCTACACCCCCCTGACTTCACCTGCTCCTTCTCCTTCTTCTGCTTCTTCTGATTCACCCTCCTAAATTCACCTTCTCCTTCTCCTTCTTCTGCTTCTTCTGATTCACCCTCCTGACTTCACCTTCTCCTTCTCCTTCTTCTGCTTCTTCTGATTCACCCTCCAGACTTCACCTTCTCCTTCTCCTTCTTCTGCTTCTTCTGATTCACCCTCCAGACTTCACCTTCTCCTTCTCCTTCTTCTGCTTCTTCTGCTTCACCCTCCAGACTTCACCTTCTCCTTCTCCTTCTTCTGCTTCTTCTGCTTCACCCTCCTGACTTCACCTTCTCCTTCTCCTTCTTCTACTTCTTCTGATTCACCCTCCAGACTTCACCTACTCCTTCTCCTTCTTCTGCTTCTTCTGCTTCACCCTCCAGACTTCACCTTCTCCTTCTCCTTCTTCTGCTTCTTCTGCTTCGCCCTCCAGACTTCACCTTCTCCTTCTCCTTCTTCTGCTTCTTCTGCTTCACTCTCCTGACTTCACCTTCTCCTTCTCCTTCTTCTACTTCTTCTGGTTCACCCTCCAGACTTCACCCTCTCCTTCTCCTTCTTCTGCTTCTTCTGCTTCACCCTCCAGACTTCACCTTCTCCTTCTCCTTCTTCTGCTTCTTCTGCTGCGCCCTCCAGACTTCACCTTCTCCTTCTCCTTCTTCTGCTTCTTCTGATTCACCCTCCAGACTTCACCTTCTCCTTCTCCTTCTTCTACTTCTTCTGATCCACCCTCCTGACTTCACCTTCTCCTTCTCCTTCTTCTGCTTCTTCTGCTTCACCTTCCAGACTTCACCTTCTCCTTCTCCTTCTTCTGCTTCTTCTGCTTCACCCACCAGACTTCACCTTCTCCTTCTCCTTCTTCTGCTTCTTCTGCTTCACCCTCCTGACTTCACCTTATCCTTCTCCTTTTTCTACTTCTTCTGATTCACCCTCCAGACTTCACCTACTCCTTCTCCTTCTTCTGCTTCTTCTGCTTCACCCTCCAGACTTCACCTTCTCCTTCTCCTTCTTCTGCTTCTTCTGCTTCGCCCTCCAGACTTCACCTTCTCCTTCTCCTTCTTCTGCTTCTTCTGCTTCACTCTCCTGACTTCACCTTCTCCTTCTCCTTCTTCTACTTCTTCTGATTCACCCTCCAGACTTCACCCTCTCCTTCTCCTTCTTCTGCTTCTTCTGCTTCACCCTCCAGACTTCACCTTCTCCTTCTCCTTCTTCTGCTTCTTCTGCTTCACCGTCCTGACTTCACCTTCTCCTTCTCCTTCTTCTACTTCTTCTGCTTCACCCCCCTGACTTCACCTGCTCCTTCTCCTTCTTCTGCTTCTTCTGATTCACCCTCCAGACTTCACCTTCTCCTTCTCCTTCTTCTACTTCGTCTGATTCACCCTCCAGACTTCACCTTCTCCTTCTCCTTCTTCTACTTCTTCTGATTCACCCTCCAGTCTTCACCTACTCCTTCTCCTTCTTCTGTTTCTTCTGCTTCACCCTCCAGACTTCACCTTCTCCTTCTCTTTCTTCTGCTTCTTCTGATTCACCCTCCAGACTTCATCTTCTCCTTCTCCTTCTTCTGATTCTTCTGATTCACCCTCCAGACTTCACCTTCTCCTTCTCCTTCTTCTGCTTCTTCTGATTCACCCTCCTGACTTCACCTTCTCCTTCTCCTTCTTCTACTTCTTCTGCTTCACCCTCCAGACTTCACCTTCTCCTTCTCCTTCTTCTACTTCTTCTGATTCACCCTCCAGACTTCACCTTCTCCTTCTCCTTCTTCTGCTTCTTCTGATTCACCCTCCAGACTTCACCTTCTCCTTCTCCTTATTCTGCTTCTTCTGATTCACCCTCCAGACTTCACCTTCTCCTTTTCCTTCTTCTGCTTCTTCTGATTCACCCTCCAGACTTCACCTTTTCCTTCTCCTTCTTCTGCTTCTTCTGATTCACCCTCCAGACTTCACCTTCTCCTTCTCCTTCTTCTGCTTCTTCTGATTCACCCTCCAGACTTCACCTTCTCCTTCTCCTTCTTCTACTTCTTCTGATTCACCCTCCAGACTTCACCTTCTCCTTCTCTTTCTTCTGCTTCTTCTGATTCACCCTCCAGACTTCACCTTCTCCTTCTCCTTCTTCTACTTCTTCTGATTCACCCTCCAGACTTCACCTTCTCCTTCTCCTTCTTCTGCTTCTTCTGATTCACCTTCCAAACTTCACCTTCTCCTTCTCCTTCGTCTACTTCTTCTGATTCACCCTCCAGACTACACCTTCTCCTTCTCCTTCTTCTACTTCTTCTGATTCACCCTCCAGACTTCACCTTCTCCTTCTCCTTCTTCTCTTTCTTCTGATTCACCCTCCAGACTTCATCTTCTCCTTCTCCTTCTTCTACTTCTTCTGATTCACCCTCCAGACTTCACCTTCTCCTTCTCCTTCTTCTACTTCTTCTGATTCACCCTCCAGACTTCATCTTCTCCTTCTCCTTCTTCTGCTTCTTCTGATTCACCCTCCAGACTTCACCTTATCCTTCTCCTTCTTCTGCTTCTTCTGATTCACCCTCCAGACTTCAACTTCTCCTTCTCCTTCTTCTACTTCTTCTGATTCACCCTCCAGACTTCACCTTCTCCTTCTCCTTCTTCTACTTCTTCTGATTCACCCTCCAGTCTTCACCTTCTCCTTCTCCTTCTTCTGTTTCTTCTGCTTCACCCTCCAGACTTCACCTTCTCCTTCTCCTTCTTCTGCTTCTTCTGCTTCACACTCCAGACTTCACCTTCTCCTTCTCCTTCTTCTGCTTCTTCTGCTGCGCCTTCCAGGCTTCACCTTCTCCTTCTCCTTCTTCTGCTTCTTCTGCTTCACCGTCCTGACTTCACTTTCTCCTTCTCCTTCTTCTACTTCTTCTGCTACACCCCCCTGACTTCACCTGCTCCTTCTCCTTCTTCTGCTTCTTCTGATTCACCCTCCTAAATTCACCTTCTCCTTCTCCTTCTTCTGCTACTTCTGATTCACCCTCCTGACTTCACCTTCTCCTTCTCCTTCTTCTGCTTCTTCTGATTCACCCTCCAGACTTCACCTTCTCCTTCTCCTTCTTCTGCTTCTTCTGATTCACTCTCCAGACTTCACCTTCTCCTTCTCCTTCTTCTGCTTCTTCTGCTTCACCCTCCAGACTTCACCTTCTCCTTCTCCTTCTTCTGCTTCTTCTGCTTCACCCTCCTGACTTCACCTTCTCCTTCTCCTTCTTCTACTTCTTCTGATTCACCCTCCAGACTTCACCTACTCCTTCTCCTTCTTCTGCTTCTTCTGCTTCACCCTCCAGACTTCACCTTCTCCTTCTCCTTCTTCTGCTTCTTCTGCTTCGCCCTCCAGACTTCACCTTCTCCTTCTCCTTCTTCTGCTTCTTCTGCTTCACTCTCCTGACTTCACCTTCTCCTTCTCCTTCTTCTACTTCTTCTGACTCACCCTCCAGACTTCACCCTCTCCTTCTCCTTCTTCTGCTTCTTCTGCTTCACCCTCCAGACTTCACCTTCTCTTTCTCCTTCTTCTGCTTCTTCTGCTGCGCCCTCCAGACTTCACCTTCTCCTTCTCCTTCTTCTGCTTCTTCTGATTCACCCTCCAGACTTCACCTTCTCCTTCTCCTTCTTCTACTTCTTCTGATCCACCCTCCTGACTTCACCTTCTCCTTCTCCTTCTTCTGCTTCTTCTGCTTCACCCTCCAGACTTCACCTTCTCCTTCTCCTTCTTCTGCTTCTTCTGCTTCACCCACCAGACTTCTCCTTCTCCTTCTCCTTCTTCTGCTTCTTCTGCTTCACCCTCCTGACTTCACCTTATCCTTCTCCTTCTTCTACTTCTTCTGATTCACCCTCCAGACTTCACCTACTCCTTCTCCTTCTTCTGCTTCTTCTGCTTCACCCTCCAGACTTCACCTTCTCCTTCTCCTTCTTCTGCTTCTTCTGCTTCGCCCTCCAGACTTCACCTTCTCCTTCTCCTTCTTCTGCTTCTTCTGCTTCACTCTCCTGACTTCACCTTCTCCTTCTCCTTCTTCTACTTCTTCTGATTCACCCTCCAGACTTCACCCTCTCCTTCTCCTTCTTCTGCTTCTTCTGCTTCACCCTCCAGACTTCACCTTCTCCTTCTCCTTCTTCTGCTTCTTCTGCTTCACCGTTCTGACTTCACCTTCTCCTTCTCCTTCTTCTACTTCTTCTGCTTCACCCCCCTGACTTCACCTGCTCCTTCTCCTTCTTCTGCTTCTTCTGCTTCACCCTCCTAACTTCACCTTCTCGTTCTCCTTCTTCTGCTTCTTCTGATTCACCCTCCAGACTTCACCTTCTCCTTCTCCTTCTTCTACTTCGTCTGATTCACCCTCCAGACTTCACCTTCTCCTTCTCCTTCTTCTACTTCTTCTGATTCACCCTCCAGTCTTCACCTACTCCTTCTTCTTCTTCTGTTTCTTCTGCTTCACCCTCCAGACTTCACCTTCTCCTTCTCTTTATTCTGCTTCTTCTGATTCACCCTCCAGACTTCATCTTCTCCTTCTCCTTCTTCTGATTCTTCTGATTCACCCTCCAGACTTCACCTTCTCCTTCTCCTTCTTCTGCTTCTTCTGATTCACCCTCCTGACTTCACCTTCTCCTTCTCCTTCTTCTACTTCTTCTGCTTCACCCTCCAGACTTCACCTTCTCCTTCTCCTTCTTCTACTTCTTCTGATTCACCCTCCAGACTTCAACTTCTCCTTCTCCTTCTTCTGCTTCTTCTGATACGCCCTCCAGACTTCACCATCTCCTTCTCCTTATTCTGCTTCTTCTGATTCACCCTCCAGACTTCAACTTCTCCTTCTCCTTCTTCTGCTTCTTCTGATTCACCCTTCAGACTTCACCTTTTCCTTCTACTTCTTCTGCTTCTTCTGATTCACCCTCCAGACTTCACCTTCTCCTTCTCCTTCTTCTGCTTCTTCTGATTCACCCTCCAGACTTCACCTTCTCCATCTCCTTCTTCTACTTCTTCTGATTCACCCTCCAGACTTCACCTTCTCCTTCTCTTTCTTCTGCTTCTTCTGATTCACCCTCCAGACTTCACCTTCTCCTTCTCCTTCTTCTGCTTCTTCTGCTTCACCCTCCAGACTTCACCTTCTCCTTCTCCTTCTTCTGCTTCTTCTGCTTCACCCTCCTGACTTCACCTTCTCCTTCTCCTTCTTCTACTTCTTCTGATTCACCCTCCTGACTTCACCTTCTCCTTCTCCTTCTTCTACTTCTTCTGCTTCACCCTCCAGAATTCACCTTCTCCTTCTCCTTCTTCTACTTCTTCTGATTCACCCTCCTGACTTCACCTTCTCCTTCTCCTTCTTCTCCTTCTTCTGCTTCACCCTCCAGACTTCACCTTCTCCTTCTCCTTCTTCTACCTCCTCTGATTCACCCTCCAGACTTCACCTTCTCCTTCTCCTTCTTCTGCTTCTTCTGATTCACCCTCCAGACTTCACCTTCTAATTCTCCTTATTCTGCTTCTTCTGATTCACCCTCCAGACTTAACCTTCTCCTTCTCGTTATTCTGCTTCTTCTGATTCAACCTCCAGACTTCACCTTCTCCTTCTCCTTCTTCTGCTTCTTCTGATTCACCCTCCAGACTTCACCTTCTCCTTCTCCTTCTTCTGTTTCTTCTGATTCGCCCTCCAGACTTCACCTTCTCCTTCTCCTTCTTCTGCTTCTTCTGATTCACCCTCCTGACTTCACCTTCTCCTTCTCCTTCTTCTACTTCTTCTGATTCACCCTCCTGACTTCACCTTCTCCTTCTCCTTCTTCTACTTCTTCTGATTCACCCTCCAGACTTCACCTTCTCCTTCTCCTTCTTCTGCTTCTTCTGATTCACCCTCCAGACTTCACCTTCTCATTCTCCTTCTTCTGCTTCTTCTGCTGCGCCATCCAGACTTCACCTTCTCCTTCTCCTTCTTCTGCTTCTTCTGCTTCACACTCCAGACTTCACCTTCTCCTTCTCCTTCTTCTGCTTCTTCTGCTGCGCCCTCCAGGCTTCACCTTCTCCTTCTCCTTCTTCTGCTTCTTCTGCTTCACCGTCCTGACTTCACCTTCTCCTTCTCCTTCTTCTACTTCTTCTGCTACACCCCCCTGACTTCAACTGCTCCTTCTCCTTCTTCTGCTTCTTCTGATTCACCCTCCTAAATTCACCTTCTCCTTCTCCTTCTTCTGCTTCTTCTGATTCACCCTCCTGACTTCAGCTTCTCCTTCTCCTTCTTCTGCTTCTTCTGATTCACCCTCCAGACTTCACCTTCTCCTTCTCCTTCTTCTGCTTCTCCTGATTCACCCTCCAGACTTCACCTTCTCCTTCTCCTTCTTCTGCTTCTTCTGCTTCACCCTCCAGACTTCACCTTCTCCTTCTCCTTCTTCTGCTTCTTCTGCTTCACCCTCCTGACTTCACCTTCTCCTTCTCCTTCTTCTACTTCTTCTGATTCACCCTCCAGACTTCACCTACTCCTTCTCCTTCTTCTGCTTCTTCTGCTTCACCCTCCAGACTTCACCTTCTCCTTCTCCTTCTTCTGCTTCTTCTGCTTCGCCCTCCAGACTTCACCTTCTCCTTCTCCTTCTTCTGCTTCTTCTGCTTCACTCTCCTGACTTCACCTTCTCCTTCTCCTTCTTCTACTTCTTCTGATTGACCCTCCAGACTTCACCCTCTCCTTCTCCTTCTTCTGCTTCTTCTGCTTCACCCTCCAGACTTCACCTTCTCTTTCTCCTTCTTCTGCTTCTTCTGCTGCGCCCTCCAGACTTCACCTTCTCCTTCTCCTTCTTCTGCTTCTTCTGATTCACCCTCCAGACTTCACCTTCTCCTTCTCCTTCTTCTACTTCTTCTGATCCACCCTCCTGACTTCACCTTCTCCTTCTCCTTCTTCTGCTTCTTCTGCTTCACCCTCCAGACTTCACCTTCTCCTTCTCCTTCTTCTGCTTCTTCTGCTTCACCCACCAGACTTCACCTTCTCCTTCTCCTTCTTCTGCTTCTTCTGCTTCACCCTCCTGACTTCACCTTCTCCTTCTCCTTCTTCTACCTCTTCTGATTCACCCTCCAGACTTCACCTTCTCCTTCTCCTTCTTCTGCTTCTTCTGATTCACCCTCCAGACTTCACCTTCTCCTTCTCCTTATTCTGCTTCTTCTGATTCACCCTCCAGACTTCACCTTCTCCTTCTCGTTATTCTGCTTCTTCTGATTCAACCTCCAGACTTCACCTTCTCCTTCTCCTTCTTCTGCTTCTTCTGATTCACCCTCCAGACTGCACCTTCTCCTTCTCCTTCTTCTACTTCTTCTGATCCACCCTCCTGACTTCACCTTCTCCTTCTCCTTCTTCTGCTTCTTCTGATTCACCCTCCTGGCTTCACCTTCTCCTTCTCCTTCTTCTACTTCTTCTGATTCACCCTCCTGACTTCACCTTCTCCTTCTCCTTCTTCTCCTTCTTCTGCTTCACCCTCCAGACTTCACCTTCTCCTTCTCCTTCTTCTACCTCTTCTGATTCACCAGCCAGACTTCACCTTCTCCTTCTCCTTCTTCTGCTTCTTCTGATTCACCCTCCAGACTTCACCTTCTCCTTCTCCTTATTCTGCTTCTTCTGATTCACCCTCCAGACTTCACCTTCTCCTTCTCGTTATTCTGCTTCTTCTGATTCAACCTCCAGACTTCACCTTCTCCTTCTCCTTCTTCTGCTTCTTCTGATTCACCCTCCAGACTTCACCTTCTCCTTCTCCTTCTTCTGTTTCTTCTGATTCGCCCTCCAGACTTCACCTTCTCCTTCTCCTTCTTCTGCTTCTTCTGATTCACCCTCCTGACTTCACCTTCTCCTTCTCCTTCTTCTACTTCTTCTGATTCACCCTCCTGACTTCACCTTCTCCTTCTCCTTCTTCTACTTCTTCTGATTCACCCTCCAGACTTCACCTTCTCCTTCTCCTTCTTCTTCTTCTTCTTCTGATTCACCCTCCAGACTTCACCTTCTCCTTCTCCTTCTTCTGCTTCTTCTGCTGCGCCCTCCAGACTTCACCTTCTCCTTCTCCTTCTTCTGCTTCTTCTGCTTCACCCTCCAGACTTCACCTTCTCCTTCTCCTTCTTCTGCTTCTTCTGCTTCACCCACCAGACTTCTCCTTCTCCTTCTCCTTCTTCTGCTTCTTCTGCTTCACCCTCCTGACTTCACCTTATCCTTCTCCTTCTTCTACTTCTTCTGATTCACCCTCCAGACTTCACCTACTCCTTCTCCTTCTTCTGCTTCTTCTGCTTCACCCTCCAGACTTCACCTTCTCCTTCTCCTTCTTCTGCTTCTTCTGCTTCACCCTCCAGACTTCACCTTCTCCTTCTCCTTCTTCTGCTTCTTCTGCTTCACCCCCCTGACTTCACCTGCTCCTTCTCCTTCTTCTGCTTCTTCTGATTCACCCTCCTAACTTCACCTTCTCCTTCTCCTTCTTCTGCTTCTTCTGATTCACCCTCCAGACTTCACCTTCTCCTTCTCCTTCTTCTACTTCGTCTGATTCACCCTCCAGACTTCACCTTCTCCTTCTCCTTCTTCTACTTCTTCTGATTCACCCTCCAGTCTTCGCCTACTCCTTCTCCTTCTTCTGTTTCTTCTGCTTCACCCTCCAGACTTCACCTTCTCCTTCTCTTTATTCTGCTTCTTCTGATTCACCCTCCAGACTTCATCTTCTCCTTCTCCTTCTTCTGATTCTTCTGATTCATCCTCCAGACTTCACCTTCTCCTTCTCCTTCTTCTGCTTCTTCTGATTCACCCTCCTGACTTCACCTTCTCCTTCTCCTTCTTCTACTTCTTCTGCTTCACCCTCCAGACTTCTCCTTCTCCTTCTCCTTCTTCTACTTCTTCTGATTCACCCTCCAGACTTCAACTTCTCCTTCTCCTTCTTCTGCTTCTTCTGATACGCCCTCCAGACTTCACCATCTCCTTCTCCTTATTCTGCTTCTTCTGATTCACCCTCCAGACTTCAACTTCTCCTTCTCCTTCTTCTGCTTCTTCTGATTCACCCTCCAGACTTCACCTTTTCCTTCTCCTTCTTCTGCTTCTTCTGATTCACCCTCCAGACTTCACCTTCTCCTTCTCCTTCTTCTGCTTCTTCTGATTCACCCTCCAGACTTCACCTTCTCCATCTCCTTCTTCTACTTCTTCTGATTCACCCTCCAGACTTCACCTTCTCCTTCTCTTTCTTCTGCTTCTTCTGATTCACCCTCCAGACTTCACCTTCTTCTTCTCCTTCTTCTGCTTCTTCTGCTTCACCCTCCAGACTTCACCTTCTCCTTCTCCTTCTTCTGCTTCTTCTGCTTCACCCTCCTGACTTCACCTTCTCCTTCTCCTTCTTCTACTTCTTCTGATTCACCCTCCTGACTTCACCTTCTCCTTCTCCTTCTTCTACTTCTTCTGCTTCACCCTCCAGAATTCACCTTCTCCTTTTCCTTCTTCTACTTCTTCTGATTCACCCTCCTGACTTCACCTTCTCCTTCTCCTTCTTCTCCTTCTTCTGCTTCACCCTCCAGACTTCACCTTCTCCTTCTCCTTCTTCTACCTCCTCTGATTCACCCTCCAGACTTCACCTTCTCCTTCTCCTTCTTCTGCTTCTTCTGATTCACCCTCCAGACTTCACCTTCTAATTCTCCTTATTCTGCTTCTTCTGATTCACCCTCCAGACTTCACCTTCTCCTTCTCGTTATTCTGCTTCTTCTGATTCAACCTCCAGACTTCACCTTCTCCTTCTCCTTCTTCTGCTTCTTCTGATTCACCCTCCAGACTTCACCTTCTCCTTCTCCTTCTTCTGTTTCTTCTGATTCGCCCTCCAGACTTCACCTTCTCCTTCTCCTTCTTCTGCTTCTTCTGATTCACCCTCCTGACTTCACCTTCTCCTTCTCCTTCTTCTACTTCTTCTGATTCACCCTCCTGACTTCACCTTCTCCTTCTCCTTCTTCTACTTCTTCTGATTCACCCTCCAGACTTCACCTTCTCCTTCTCCTTCTTCTGCTTCTTCTGATTCACCCTCCAGACTTCACCTTCTCATTCTCCTTCTTCTGCTTCTTCTGCTGCGCCATCCAGACTTCACCTTCTCCTTCTCCTTCTTCTGCTTCTTCTGCTTCACACTCCAGACTTCACCTTCTCCTTCTCCTTCTTCTGCTTCTTCTGCTGCGCCCTCCAGGCTTCACCTTCTCCTTCTCCTTCTTCTGCTTCTTCTGCTTCACCGTCCTGACTTCACCTTCTCCTTCTCCTTCTTCTACTTCTTCTGCTACACCCCCCTGACTTCAACTGCTCCTTCTCCTTCTTCTGCTTCTTCTGATTCACCCTCCTAAATTCACCTTCTCCTTCTCCTTCTTCTGCTTCTTCTGATTCACCCTCCTGACTTCACCTTCTCCTTCTCCTTCTTCTGCTTCTTCTGATTCACCCTCCAGACTTCACCTTCTCCTTCTCCTTCTTCTGCTTCTCCTGATTCACCCTCCAGACTTCACCTTCTCCTTCTCCTTCTTCTGCTTCTTCTGCTTCACCCTCCAGACTTCACCTTCTCCTTCTCCTTCTTCTGCTTCTTCTGCTTCACCCTCCTGACTTCACCTTCTCCTTCTCCTTCTTCTACTTCTTCTGATTCACCCTCCAGACTTCACCTACTCCTTCTCCTTCTTCTGCTTCTTCTGCTTCACCCTCCAGACTTCACCTTCTCCTTCTCCTTCTTCTGCTTCTTCTGCTTCGCCCTCCAGACTTCACCTTCTCCTTCTCCTTCTTCTGCTTCTTCTGCTTCACTCTCCTGACTTCACCTTCTCCTTCTCCTTCTTCTACTTCTTCTGATTGACCCTCCAGACTTCACCCTCTCCTTCTCCTTCTTCTGCTTCTTCTGCTTCACCCTCCAGACTTCACCTTCTCTTTCTCCTTCTTCTGCTTCTTCTGCTGCGCCCTCCAGACTTCACCTTCTCCTTCTCCTTCTTCTGCTTCTTCTGATTCACCCTCCAGACTTCACCTTCTCCTTCTTCTACTTCTTCTGATCCACCCTCCTGACTTCACCTTCTCCTTCTCCTTCTTCTGCTTCTTCTGCTTCACCCTCCAGACTTCACCTTCTCCTTCTCCTTCTTCTGCTTCTTCTGCTTCACCCACCAGACTTCACCTTCTCCTTCTCCTTCTTCTGCTTCTTCTGTTTCACCCTCCTGACTTCACCTTCTCCTTCTCCTTCTTCTACCTCTTCTGATTCACCCTCCAGACTTCACCTTCTCCTTCTCCTTCTTCTGCTTCTTCTGATTCACCCTCCAGACTTCACCTTCTCCTTCTCCTTATTCTGCTTCTTCTGATTCACCCTCCAGACTTCACCTTCTCCTTCTCGTTATTCTGCTTCTTCTGATTCAACCTCCAGACTTCACCTTCTCCTTCTCCTTCTTCTGCTTCTTCTGATTCACCCTCCAGACTGCACCTTCTCCTTCTCCTTCTTCTACTTCTTCTGATCCACCCTCCTGACTTCACCTTCTCCTTCTCCTTCTTCTGCTTCTTCTGCTTCACTCTCCTGACTTCACCTTCTCCTTCTCCTTCTTCTACTTCTTCTGATTGACCCTCCAGACTTCACCCTCTCCTTCTCCTTCTTCTGCTTCTTCTGCTTCACCCTCCAGACTTCACCTTCTCTTTCTCCTTCTTCTGCTTCTTCTGCTGCGCCCTCCAGACTTCACCTTCTCCTTCTCCTTCTTCTGCTTCTTCTGATTCACCCTCCAGACTTCACCTTCTCCTTCTTCTACTTCTTCTGATCCACCCTCCTGACTTCACCTTCTCCTTCTCCTTCTTCTGCTTCTTCTGCTTCACCCTCCAGACTTCACCTTCTCCTTCTCCTTCTTCTGCTTCTTCTGCTTCACCCACCAGACTTCACCTTCTCCTTCTCCTTCTTCTGCTTCTTCTGCTTCACCCTCCTGACTTCACCTTCTCCTTCTCCTTCTTCTACCTCTTCTGATTCACCCTCCAGACTTCACCTTCTCCTTCTCCTTCTTCTGCTTCTTCTGATTCACCCTCCAGACTTCACCTTCTCCTTCTCCTTATTCTGCTTCTTCTGATTCACCCTCCAGACTTCACCTTCTCCTTCTCGTTATTCTGCTTCTTCTGATTCAACCTCCAGACTTCACCTTCTCCTTCTCCTTCTTCTGCTTCTTCTGATTCACCCTCCAGACTGCACCTTCTCCTTCTCCTTCTTCTACTTCTTCTGATCCACCCTCCTGACTTCACCTTCTCCTTCTCCTTCTTCTGCTTCTTCTGATTCACCCTCCTGGCTTCACCTTCTCCTTCTCCTTCTTCTACTTCTTCTGATTCACCCTCCTGACTTCACCTTCTCCTTCTCCTTCTTCTCCTTCTTCTGCTTCACCCTCCAGACTTCACCTTCTCCTTCTCCTTCTTCTACCTCTTCTGATTCACCCTCCAGACTTCACCTTCTCCTTCTCCTTCTTCTGCTTCTTCTGATTCACCCTCCAGACTTCACCTTCTCCTTCTCCTTATTCTGCTTCTTCTGATTCACCCTCCAGACTTCACCTTCTCCTTCTCGTTATTCTGCTTCTTCTGATTCAACCTCCAGACTTCACCTTCTCCTTCTCCTTCTTCTGCTTCTTCTGATTCACCCTCCAGACTTCACCTTCTCCTTCTCCTTCTTCTGTTTCTTCTGATTCGCCCTCCAGACTTCACCTTCTCCTCCTTCTTCTGCTTCTTCTGATTCACCCTCCTGACTTCACCTTCTCCTTCTCCTTCTTCTACTTCTTCTGATTCACCCTCCTGACTTCACCTTCTCCTTCTCCTTCTTCTACTTCTTCTGATTCACCCTCCAGACTTCACCTTCTCCTTCTCCTTCTTCTTCTTCTTCTTCTGATTCACCCTCCAGACTTCACCTTCTCCTTCTCCTTCTTCTGCTTCTTCTGCTGCGCCCTCCAGACTTCACCTTCTCCTTCTCCTTCTTCTGCTTCTTCTGCTTCACACTCCAGACTTCACCTTCTCCTTCTCCTTCTTCTGCTTCTTCTGCTGCGCCCTCCAGGCTTCACCTTCTCCTTCTCCTTCTTCTGCTTCTTCTGCTTCACCGTCCTGACTTCACCTTCTCCTTCTCCTTCTTCTACTTCTTCTGCTACACCCCCCTGAATTCACCTGCTCCTTCTCCTTCTTCTGCTTCTTCTGATTCACCCCCCTAAATTCACCTTCTCCTTCTCCTTCTTCTGCTTCTTCTGATTCACCCTCCTGACTTCACCTTCTCCTTCTCCTTCTTCTGCTTCTTCTGATTCACCCTCCAGACTTCACCTTCTCCTTCTCCTTCTTCTGCTTCTTCTGATTCACCCTCCAGACTTCACCTTCTCCTTCTCCTTCTTCTGCTTCTTCTGCTTCACCCTCCAGACTTCACCTTCTCCTTCTCCTTCTTCTGCTTCTTCTGCTTCACCCTCCTGACTTCACCTTCTCCTTCTCCTTCTTCTACTTCTTCTGATTCAACCTCCAGACTTCACCTACTCCTTCTCCTTCTTCTGCTTCTTCTGCTTCACCCTCCAGACTTCACCTTCTCCTTCTCCTTCTTCTGCTTCTTCTGCTTCGCCCTCCAGACTTCACCTTCTCCTTCTCCTTCTTCTGCTTCTTCTGCTTCACTCTCCTGACTTCACCTTCTCCTTCTCCTTCTTCTACTTCTTCTGATTCACTCTCCAGACTTCACCCTCTCCTTCTCCTTCTTCTGCTTCTTCTGCTTCACCCTCCAGACTTCACCTTCTCTTTCTCCTTCTTCTGCTTCTTCTGCTGCGCCCTCCAGACTTCACCTTCTCCTTCTCCTTCTTCTGCTTCTTCTGATTCACCCTCCAGACTTCACCTTCTCCTTCTCCTTCTTCTACTTCTTCTGATCCACCGTCCTGACTTCACCTTCTCCTTCTCCTTCTTCTGCTTCTTCTGCTTCACCCTCCAGACTTCACCTTCTCCTTCTCCTTCTTCTGCTTCTTCTGCTTCACCCACCAGACTTCACCTTCTCCTTCTCCTTCTTCTGCTTCTTCTGCTTCACCCTCCTGACTTCACCTTCTCCTTCTCCTTCTTCTACCTCTTCTGATTCACCCTCCAGACTTCACCTTCTCCTTCTCCTTCTTCTGCTTCTTCTGATTCACCCTCCAGACTTCACCTTCTCCTTCTCCTTATTCTGCTTCTTCTGATTCACCCTCCAGACTTCACCTTCTCCTTCTCGTTATTCTGCTTCTTCTGATTCAACCTCCAGACTTCACCTTCTCCTTCTCCTTCTTCTGCTTCTTCTGATTCACCCTCCTGACTTCACCTTCTCCTTCTCCTTCTTCTCCTTCTTCTGCTTCACCCTCCAGACTTCACCTTCTCCTTCTCCTTCTTCTACCTCTTCTGATTCACCCTCCAGACTTCACCTTCTCCTTCTCCTTCTTCTACTTCTTTTGATTCACCCTCCAGACTTCACCTTCTCCTTCTCCTTCTTCTACTTCTTCTGATTCACCCTCCAGACTTCATCTTCTCCTTCTCCTTCTTCTGCATCTTCTGATTCACCCTCCAGACTTCACCTTCTCCTTCTCCTTCTTCTGCTTCTTCTGATTCACCCTCCAGACTTCACCTTCTCATTCTCCTTCTTCTACTTCTTCTGATTCACCCTCCAGACTTCACCTTCTCCTTCTCCTTCTTCTACTTCTTCTGATTCACCCTCCAGTCTTCACATTCTCCTTCTCCTTCTTCTGTTTCTTCTGCTTCAGCCTCCAGACTTCACCTTCTCCTTCTTCTGATTCTTCTGATTCACCCTCCAGACTTCACCTTCTCCTTCTCCTTCTTCTGATTCTTCTGATTCACCCTCCAGACTTCACCTTCTCCTTCTCCTTCTTCTGCTTCTTCTGATTCACCCTCCTGGCTTCACCTTCTCCTTCTCCTTCTTCTACTTCTTCTGATTCACCCTCCTGACTTCACCTTCTCCTTCTCCTTCTTCTCCTTCTTCTGCTTCACCCTCCAGACTTCACCTTCTCCTTCTCCTTCTTCTACCTCTTCTGATTCACCCTCCAGACTTCACCTTCTCCTTCTCCTTCTTCTGCTTCTTCTGATTCACCCTCCAGACTTCACCTTCTCCTTCTCCTTATTCTGCTTCTTCTGATTCACCCTCCAGACTTCACCTTCTCCTTCTCGTTATTCTGCTTCTTCTGATTCAACCTCCAGACTTCACCTTCTCCTTCTCCTTCTTCTGCTTCTTCTGATTCACCCTCCAGACTTCACCTTCTCCTTCTCCTTCTTCTGTTTCTTCTGATTCGCCCTCCAGACTTCACCTTCTCCTTCTCCTTCTTCTGCTTCTTCTGATTCACCCTCCTGACTTCACCTTCTCCTTCTCCTTCTTCTACTTCTTCTGATTCACCCTCCTGACTTCACCTTCTCCTTCTCCTTCTTCTACATCTTCTGATTCACCCTCCAGACTTCACCTTCTCCTTCTCCTTCTTCTGCTTCTTCTGATTCACCCTCCAGACTTCACCTTCTCATTCTCCTTCTTCTGCTTCTTCTGCTGCGCCCTCCAGACTTCAACTTCTCCTTCTCCTTCTTCTGCTTCTTCTGCTTCACACTCCAGACTTCACCTTCTCCTTCTCCTTCTTCTGCTTCTTCTGCTGCGCCCTCCAGGCTTCACCTTCTCCTTCTCCTTCTTCTGCTTCTTCTGCTTCACCGTCCTGACTTCACCTTCTCCTTCTCCTTCTTCTACTTCTTCTGCTACACCCCCCTGACTTCACCTGCTCCTTCTCCTTCTTCTGCTTCTTCTGATTCACCCTCCTAAATTCACCTTCTCCTTCTCCTTCTTCTGCTTCTTCTGATTCACCCTCCTGACTTCACCTTCTCCTTCTCCTTCTTCTGCTTCTTCTGATTCACCCTTCAGACTTCACCTTCTCCTTCTCCTTCTTCTGCTTCTTCTGATTCACCCTCCAGACTTCACCTTCTCCTTCTCCTTCTTCTGCTTCTTCTGCTTCACCCTCCAGACTTCACCTTCTCCTTCTCCTTCTTCTGCTTCTTCTGCTTCACCCTCCTGACTTCACCTTCTCCTTCTCCTTCTTCTACTTCTTCTGATTCACCCTCCTGACTTCACCTTCTCCTTCTCCTTCTTCTACTTCTTCTGCTTCACCCTCCAGACTTTACCTTCTCCTTCTCCTTCTTCTACTTCTTCTGATTCACCCTCCAGACTTCACCTTCTCCTTCTCCTTCTTCTACTTCTTCTGATTCACCCTCCAGACTTCACCTTCTCCTTCTCCTTCTTCTACTTCTTCTGATTCATCCTCCAGAATTCACCTTCTCCTTCTCCTTCTTCTGCTTCTTCTGATTCACCCTCCAGACTTCACCTTCTCCTTCTCCTTATTCTGCTTCTTCTGATTCACCCTCCAGACTTCACCTTCTCCTTCTCCTTCTTCTGCTTCTTCTGATTCACCCTCCAGACTTCACCTTCTCCTTCTCCTTCTTCTGCTTCTTCTGATTCACCCTCCAGACTTCACCTTCTCCTTCTCCTTCTTCTTCTTCTTCTGATTCACCCTCCAGACTTCATCTTCTCCTTCTCCTTCTTCTGCTTCTTCTGATTCACCCTCCAGACTTCACCTTCTCCTTCTCCTTCGTCTACTTCTTCTGATTCACCCTCCAGACTACACCTTCTCCTTCTCCTTCTTCTACTTCTTCTGATTCACCCTCCAGACTTCACCTTCTCCTTCTCCTTCTTCTGTTTCTTCTGATTCACCCTCCAGACTTCACCTTCTCCTTCTCCTTCTTCTACTTCTTCTGATTCACCCTCCAGACTTCACCTTCTCCTTCTCCTTCGTCTACTTCTTCTGATTCACCCTCCAGACTACACCTTCTCCTTCTCCTTCTTCTACTTCTTCTGATTCACCCTCCAGACTTCACCTTCTCCTTCTCCTTCTTCTGCTTCTTCTGATTCACCCTCCAGACTTCACCTTCTCCTTCTCCTTCTTCTGCTTCTTCTGATTCACCCTCCAGACTTCACCTTCTCCTTCTCCTTCTTCTGCTTCTTCTGATTCACCCTCCAGACTTCACCTTCTCCTTCTCCTTCTTCTACTTCTTCTGATTCACCCTCCAGACTTCACCTTCTCCTTCTCCTTCTTCTGCTTCTTCTGATTCACCCTCCAGACTTCACCTTCTCCTTCTCCTTCGTCTACTTCTTCTGATTCACCCTCCAGACTACACCTTCTCCTTCTCCTTCTTCTACTTCTTCTGATACACCCTCCAGACTTCACCTTCTCCTTCTCCTTCTTCTGTTTCTTCTGATTCACCCTCCAGACTTCACCTTCTCCTTCTCCTTTTTCTACTTCTTCTGATTCAGCCTCCAGACTTCACCTTCTCCTTCTCCTTCTTCTGCTTCTTCTGATTCACCCTCCAGACTTCACCTTCTCCTTCTTCTACTTCTTCTGATCCACCCTCCTGACTTCACCTTCTCCTTCTCCTTCTTCTGCTTCTTCTGCTTCACCCTCCAGACTTCACCTTCTCCTTCTCCTTCTTCTGCTTCTTCTGCTTCACCCACCAGACTTCACCTTCTCCTTCTCCTTCTTCTGCTTCTTCTGCTTCACCCTCCTGACTTCACCTTCTCCTTCTCCTTCTTCTACCTCTTCTGATTCACCCTCCAGACTTCACCTTCTCCTTCTCCTTCTTCTGCTTCTTCTGATTCACCCTCCAGACTTCACCTTCTCCTTCTCCTTATTCTGCTTCTTCTGATTCACCCTCCAGACTTCACCTTCTCCTTCTCGTTATTCTGCTTCTTCTGATTCAACCTCCAGACTTCACCTTCTCCTTCTCCTTCTTCTGCTTCTTCTGATTCACCCTCCAGACTGCACCTTCTCCTTCTCCTTCTTCTACTTCTTCTGATCCACCCTCCTGACTTCACCTTCTCCTTCTCCTTCTTCTGCTTCTTCTGATTCACCCTCCTGGCTTCACCTTCTCCTTCTCCTTCTTCTACTTCTTCTGATTCACCCTCCTGACTTCACCTTCTCCTTCTCCTTCTTCTCCTTCTTCTGCTTCACCCTCCAGACTTCACCTTCTCCTTCTCCTTCTTCTACCTCTTCTGATTCACCCTCCAGACTTCACCTTCTCCTTCTCCTTCTTCTGCTTCTTCTGATTCACCCTCCAGACTTCACCTTCTCCTTCTCCTTATTCTGCTTCTTCTGATTCACCCTCCAGACTTCACCTTCTCCTTCTCGTTATTCTGCTTCTTCTGATTCAACCTCCAGACTTCACCTTCTCCTTCTCCTTCTTCTGCTTCTTCTGATTCACCCTCCAGACTTCACCTTCTCCTTCTCCTTCTTCTGTTTCTTCTGATTCGCCCTCCAGACTTCACCTTTTCCTTCTCCTTCTTCTGCTTCTTCTGATTCACCCTCCTGACTTCACCTTCTCCTTCTCCTTCTTCTACTTCTTCTGATTCACCCTCCTGACTTCACCTTCTCCTTCTCCTTCTTCTACTTCTTCTGATTCACCCTCCAGACTTCACCTTCTCCTTCTCCTTCTTCTTCTTCTTCTTCTGATTCACCCTCCAGACTTCACCTTCTCCTTCTCCTTCTTCTGCTTCTTCTGCTGCGCCCTCCAGACTTCACCTTCTCCTTCTCCTTCTTCTGCTTCTTCTGCTTCACACTCCAGACTTCACCTTCTCCTTCTCCTTCTTCTGCTTCTTCTGCTGCGCCCTCCAGGCTTTACCTTCTCCTTCTCCTTCTTCTGCTTCTTCTGCTTCACCGTCCTGACTTCACCTTCTCCTTCTCCTTCTTCTACTTCTTCTGCTACACCCCCCTGAATTCACCTGCTCCTTCTCCTTCTTCTGCTTCTTCTGATTCACCCCCCTAAATTCACCTTCTCCTTCTCCTTCTTCTGCTTCTTCTGATTCACCCTCCTGACTTCACCTTCTCCTTCTCCTTCTTCTGCTTCTTCTGATTCACCCTCCAGACTTCACCTTCTCCTTCTCCTTCTTCTGCTTCTTCTGATTCACCCTCCAGACTTCACCTTCTCCTTCTCCTTCTTCTGCTTCTTCTGCTTCACCCTCCAGACTTCACCTTCTCCTTCTCCTTCTTCTGCTTCTTCTGCTTCACCCTCCTGACTTCACCTTCTCCTTCTCCTTCTTCTACTTCTTCTGATTCAACCTCCAGACTTCACCTACTCCTTCTCCTTCTTCTGCTTCTTCTGCTTCACCCTCCAGACTTCACCTTCTCCTTCTCCTTCTTCTGCTTCTTCTGCTTCGCCCTCCAGACTTCACCTTCTCCTTCTCCTTCTTCTGCTTCTTCTGCTTCACTCTCCTGACTTCACCTTCTCCTTCTCCTTCTTCTACTTCTTCTGATTCACTCTCCAGACTTCACCCTCTCCTTCTCCTTCTTCTGCTTCTTCTGCTTCACACTCCAGACTTCACCTTCTCTTTCTCCTTCTTCTGCTTCTTCTGCTGCGCCCTCCAGACTTCACCTTCTCCTTCTCCTTCTTCTGCTTCTTCTGATTCACCCTCCAGACTTCACCTTCTCCTTCTCCTTCTTCTACTTCTTCTGATCCACCGTCCTGACTTCACCTTCTCCTTCTCCTTCTTCTGCTTCTTCTGCTTCACCCTCCAGACTTCACCTTCTCCTTCTCCTTCTTCTGCTTCTTCTGCTTCACCCACCAGACTTCACCTTCTCCTTCTCCTTCTTCTGCTTCTTCTGCTTCACCCTCCTGACTTCACCTTCTCCTTCTCCTTCTTCTACCTCTTCTGATTCACCCTCCAGACTTCACCTTCTCCTTCTCCTTCTTCTGCTTCTTCTGATTCACCCTCCAGACTTCACCTTCTCCTTCTCCTTATTCTGCTTCTTCTGATTCACCCTCCAGACTTCACCTTCTCCTTCTCGTTATTCTGCTTCTTCTGATTCAACCTCCAGACTTCACCTTCTCCTTCTCCTTCTTCTGCTTCTTCTGATTCACCCTCCTGACTTCACCTTCTCCTTCTCCTTCTTCTCCTTCTTCTGCTTCACCCTCCAGACTTCACCTTCTCCTTCTCCTTCTTCTACCTCTTCTGATTCACCCTCCAGACTTCACCTTCTCCTTCTCCTTCTTCTACTTCTTCTGATTCACCCTCCAGACTTCACCTTCTCCTTCTCCTTCTTCTACTTCTTCTGATTCACCCTCCAGACTTCATCTTCTCCTTCTCCTTCTTCTGCATCTTCTGATTCACCCTCCAGACTTCACCTTCTCCTTCTCCTTCTTCTGCTTCTTCTGATTCACCCTCCAGACTTCACCTTCTCATTCTCCTTCTTCTACTTCTTCTGATTCACCCTCCAGACTTCACCTTCTCCTTCTCCTTCTTCTACTTCTTCTGATTCACCCTCCAGTCTTCACATTCTCCTTCTCCTTCTTCTGTTTCTTCTGCTTCAGCCTCCAGACTTCACCTTCTCCTTCTTCTGATTCTTCTGATTCACCCTCCAGACTTCACCTTCTCCTTCTCCTTCTTCTGATTCTTCTGATTCACCCTCCAGACTTCACCTTCTCCTTCTCCTTCTTCTGCTTCTTCTGATTCACCCTCCTGGCTTCACCTTCTCCTTCTCCTTCTTCTACTTCTTCTGATTCACCCTCCTGACTTCACCTTCTCCTTCTCCTTCTTCTCCTTCTTCTGCTTCACCCTCCAGACTTCACCTTCTCCTTCTCCTTCTTCTACCTCTTCTGATTCACCCTCCAGACTTCACCTTCTCCTTCTCCTTCTTCTGCTTCTTCTGATTCACCCTCCAGACTTCACCTTCTCCTTCTCCTTATTCTGCTTCTTCTGATTCACCCTCCAGACTTCACCTTCTCCTTCTCGTTATTCTGCTTCTTCTGATTCAACCTCCAGACTTCACCTTCTCCTTCTCCTTCTTCTGCTTCTTCTGATTCACCCTCCAGACTTCACCTTCTCCTTCTCCTTCTTCTGTTTCTTCTGATTCGCCCTCCAGACTTCACCTTCTCCTTCTCCTTCTTCTGCTTCTTCTGATTCACCCTCCTGACTTCACCTTCTCCTTCTCCTTCTTCTACTTCTTCTGATTCACCCTCCTGACTTCACCTTCTCCTTCTCCTTCTTCTACATCTTCTGATTCACCCTCCAGACTTCACCTTCTCCTTCTCCTTCTTCTGCTTCTTCTGATTCACCCTCCAGACTTCACCTTCTCATTCTCCTTCTTCTGCTTCTTCTGCTGCGCCCTCCAGACTTCAACTTCTCCTTCTCCTTCTTCTGCTTCTTCTGCTTCACACTCCAGACTTCACCTTCTCCTTCTCCTTCTTCTGCTTCTTCTGCTGCGCCCTCCAGGCTTCACCTTCTCCTTCTCCTTCTTCTGCTTCTTCTGCTTCACCGTCCTGACTTCACCTTCTCCTTCTCCTTCTTCTACTTCTTCTGCTACACCCCCCTGACTTCACCTGCTCCTTCTCCTTCTTCTGCTTCTTCTGATTCACCCTCCTAAATTCACCTTCTCCTTCTCCTTCTTCTGCTTCTTCTGATTCACCCTCCTGACTTCACCTTCTCCTTCTCCTTCTTCTGCTTCTTCTGATTCACCCTCCAGACTTCACCTTCTCCTTCTCCTTCTTCTGCTTCTTCTGATTCACCCTCCAGACTTCACCTTCTCCTTCTCCTTCTTCTGCTTCTTCTGCTTCACCCTCCAGACTTCACCTTCTCCTTCTCCTTCTTCTGCTTCTTCTGCTTCACCCTCCTGACTTCACCTTCTCCTTCTCCTTCTTCTACTTCTTCTGATTCACCCTCCTGACTTCACCTTCTCCTTCTCCTTCTTCTACTTCTTCTGCTTCACCCTCCAGACTTTACCTTCTCCTTCTCCTTCTTCTACTTCTTCTGATTCACCCTCCAGACTTCACCTTCTCCTTCTCCTTCTTCTACTTCTTCTGATTCACCCTCCAGACTTCACCTTCTCCTTCTCCTTCTTCTACTTCTTCTGATTCATCCTCCAGAATTCACCTTCTCCTTCTCCTTCTTCTGCTTCTTCTGATTCACCCTCCAGACTTCACCTTCTCCTTCTCCTTATTCTGCTTCTTCTGATTCACCCTCCAGACTTCACCTTCTCCTTCTCCTTCTTCTGCTTCTTCTGATTCACCCTCCAGACTTCACCTTCTCCTTCTCCTTCTTCTGCTTCTTCTGATTCACCCTCCAGACTTCACCTTCTCCTTCTCCTTCTTCTTCTTCTTCTGATTCACCCTCCAGACTTCATCTTCTCCTTCTCCTTCTTCTGCTTCTTCTGATTCACCCTCCAGACTTCACCTTCTCCTTCTCCTTCGTCTACTTCTTCTGATTCACCCTCCAGACTACACCTTCTCCTTCTCCTTCTTCTACTTCTTCTGATTCACCCTCCAGACTTCACCTTCTCCTTCTCCTTCTTCTGTTTCTTCTGATTCACCCTCCAGACTTCACCTTCTCCTTCTCCTTCTTCTACTTCTTCTGATTCACCCTCCAGACTTCACCTTCTCCTTCTCCTTCGTCTACTTCTTCTGATTCACCCTCCAGACTACACCTTCTCCTTCTCCTTCTTCTACTTCTTCTGATTCACCCTCCAGACTTCACCTTCTCCTTCTCCTTCTTCTGCTTCTTCTGATTCACCCTCCAGACTTCACCTTCTCCTTCTCCTTCTTCTGCTTCTTCTGATTCACCCTCCAGACTTCACCTTCTCCTTCTCCTTCTTCTGCTTCTTCTGATTCACCCTCCAGACTTCACCTTCTCCTTCTCCTTCTTCTACTTCTTCTGATTCACCCTCCAGACTTCACCTTCTCCTTCTCATTCTTCTGCTTCTTCTGATTCACCCTCCAGACTTCACCTTCTCCTTCTCCTTCGTCTACTTCTTCTGATTCACCCTCCAGACTACACCTTCTCCTTCTCCTTCTTCTACTTCTTCTGATACACCCTCCAGACTTCACCTTCTCCTTCTCCTTCTTCTGTTTCTTCTGATTCACCCTCCAGACTTCACCTTCTCCTTCTCCTTTTTCTACTTCTTCTGATTCAGCCTCCAGACTTCACCTTCTCCTTCTCCTTCTTCTACTTCTTCTGATTCACCCTCCAGACTTCATCTTCTCCTTCTCCTTCTTCTGATTCACCCTCCAGACTACACCTTCTCCTTCTCCTTCTTCTGCTTCTTCTGATTCACCCTCCAGACTTCACCTTCTCCTTCTCCTTCTTCTACTTCTTCTGATTCACCCTCCAGACTTCACCTTCTCCTTCTCCTTCTTCTACTTCTTCTGATTCACCCTCCAGTCTTCACCTTCTCCTTCTCCTTCTTCTGTTTCTTCTGCTTCACCCTCCAGACTTCACCTTCTCCTTCTCTTTCTTCTGCTTCTTCTGATTCACCCTCCAGACTTCACCTTCTCCTTCTCCTTCTTCTGATTCTTCTGATTCACCCTCCAGACTTCACCTTCTCCCTCTCCTTCTTCTGCTTCTTCTGATTCACCCTCCAGACCTCACCTTCTCCTTCTCCTTCTTCTACTTCTTCTGATTCACCCTCCTGACTTCACCTTCTCCTTCTCCTTCATCTACTTCTTCTGCTTCACCCTACAGACTTCACCTTCTCCTTCTCCTTCTTCTACTTCTTGTGATTCACCCTCCAGACTTCACCTTCTCCTTCTCCTTCTTATACTTCTTCTGATTCACCCTCCAGACTTCACCTTCTCCTTCTCCTTCTTCTACTTCCTCTGATTCACCCTCCAGACTTCACCTTCTCCTTCTCCTTCTTCTGCTTCTTCTGATTCACCCTCCAGACTTCACCTTCTCCTTCTCCTTATTCTGCTTCTTCTGATTCACCCTCCAGACTTCACCTTCTCCTTCTCCTTCTTCTGCTTCTTCTGATTCACCCTCCAGACTTCACCTCCTCCTTCTCCTTCTTCTGCTTCTTCTGATTCACCCTCCGGACTTCACCTTCTCCTTCTCCTTCTTCTACTTCTTCTGATTCACCCTCCAGACTTCACCTTCTCCTTCTCCTTCTTCTGCTTCTTCTGATTCACCCTCCAGACTTCACCTTCTCCTTCTCCTTATTCTGCTTCTTCTGATTCACCCTCCAGACTTCACCTTCTCCTTCTCCTTCTTCTGCTTCTTCTGATTCACCCTCCAGACTTCACCTCCTCCTTCTCCTTCTTCTGCTTCTTCTGATTCACCCTCCAGACTTCACCTTCTCCTTCTCCTTCTTCTACTTCTTCTGATTCACCCTCCAGACTTCACCTTCTCCTTCTCCTTCTTCTGCTTCTTCTGATTCACCCTCCAGACTTCACCTTCTCCTTCTCCTTTGTCTACTTCTTCTGATTCACCCTCCAGACTACACCTTCTCCTTCTCCTTCTTCTACTTCTTCTGATTCACCCTCCAGACTTCACCTTCTCCTTCTCCTTCTTCTGTTTCTTCTGATTCACCCTCCAGACTTCATCTTCTCCTTCTCCTTCTTCTACTTCTTCTGATTCACCCTCCAGACTTCACCTTCTCCTTCTCCTTCTTCTACTTCTTCTGATTCACCCTCCAGACTTCATCTTCTCCTTCTCCTTCTTCTGCTTCTTCTGATTCACCCTCCAGACTTCACCTTCTCCTTCTCCTTCTTCTGCTTCTTCTGATTCACTCTACAGACTTCAACTTCTCCTTCTCCTTCTTCCACTTCTTCTGATTCACCCTCCAGACTTCACCTTCTCCTTCTCCTTCTTCTACTTCTTCTGATTCACCCTCCAGTCTTCACCTTCTCCTTCTCCTTTTTTTGTTTCTTCTGCTTCACCCTCCAGACTTCACCTTCTCCTTCTCTTTCTTTTGCTTCTTCTGATTCACCCTCCAGACTTCACCTTCTCCTTCTCCTTCTTCTGATTCTTCTGATTCACCCTCCAGACTTCACCTTCTCCTTCTCCTTCTTCTGCTTCTTCTGATTCACCCTCCTGACTTCACCTTCTCCTTCTCCTTCTTCTACTTCTTCTGATTCACCCTCCTGACTTCACCTTCTCCTTCTCCTTCTTCTACTTCTTCTGGTCCACCCTCCAGACTTCACCTTCTCCTTCTCCTTCTTCTACTTCTTCTGATTCTCCCTCCAGACTTCACCTTCTCCTTCTCCTTCTTCTACTTCTTCTGATTCACCCTCCAGACTTCATCTTCTCCTTCTCCTTCTTCTGCTTCTTCTGATTCACCCTCCATACTTCACCTTCTCCTTCTCCTTCTTCTGCTTCTTCTGATTCACCCTTCAGACTTCAACTTCTCCTTCTCCTTCTTCCACTTCTTCTGATTCACCCTCCAGACTTCACCTTCTCCTTCTCCTTCTTCTACTTCTTCTGATTCACCCTCCAGTCTTCACCTTCTCCTTCTCCTTTTTTTGTTTCTTCTGCTTCACCCTCCAGACTTCACCTTCTCCTTCTCTTTCTTCTGCTTCTTCTGATTCACCCTCCAGACTTCACCTTCTCCTTCTCCTTCTTCTACTTCTTCTGATTCACCCTCCAGACTTCACCTTCTCCTTCTCCTTCTTCTGCTTCTTCTGATTCACCCTCCAGACTTCACCTTCTCCTTCTCCTTCTTCTGATTCTTCTGATTCACCCTCCAGACTTCACCTTCTCCTTCTCCTTCTTCTGCTTCTTCTGATTCACCCTCCTGACTTCACCTTCTCCTTCTCCTTCTTCTACTTCTTCTGATTCACCCTCCTGACTTCACCTTCTCCTTCTCCTTCTTCTACTTCTTCTGCTTCACCCTCCAGACTTCACCTTCTCCTTCTCCTTCTTCTACTTCTTCTGATTCACCCTCCAGACTTCACCTTCTCCTTCTCCTTCTTCTGCTTCTTCTGATTCACCCTCCAGACTTCACCTTCTCATTCTCCTTCTTCTGCTTCTTCTGCTGCGCCCTCCAGACTTCACCTTCTCCTTCTCCTTCTTCTGCTTCTTCTGCTTCACACTCCAGACTTCACCTTCTCCTTCTCCTTCTTCTGCTTCTTCTGCTGCGCCCTCCAGGCTTCACCTTCTCCTTCTCCTTCTTCTGCTTCTTCTGCTTCACCGTCCTGACTTCACCTTCTCCTTCTCCTTCTTCTACTTCTTCTGCTACACCCCCCTGAATTCACCTGCTCCTTCTCCTTCTTCTGCTTCTTCTGATTCACCCTCCTAAATTCACCTTCTCCTTCTCCTTCTTCTGCTTCTTCTGATTCACCCTCCTGACTTCACCTTCTCCTTCTCCTTCTTCTAATTCTTCTGATTCACCCTCCTGACTTCACCTTCTCCTTCTCCTTCTTCTACTTCTTCTGCTCCACCCTCCAGACTTCACCTTCTCCTTCTCCTTCTTCTACTTCTTCTGATTCACCCTCCAGACTTCACCTTCTCCTTCTCCTTCTTCTACTTCTTCTGATTCACCCTCCAGACTTCATCTTCTCCTTCTCCTTCTTCTGCTTCTTCTGATTCACCCTCCATACTTCACCTTCTCCTTCTCCTTCTTCTGCTTCTTCTGATTCACCCTTCAGACTTCAACTTCTCCTTCTCCTTCTTCCACTTCTTCTGATTCACCCTCCAGACTTCACCTTCTCCTTCTCCTTCTTCTACTTCTTCTGATTCACCCTCCAGTCTTCACCTTCTCCTTCTCCTTTTTTTGTTTCTTCTGCTTCACCCTCCAGACTTCACCTTCTCCTTCTCTTTCTTCTGCTTCTTCTGATTCACCCTCCAGACTTCACCTTCTCCTTCTCCTTCTTCTGATTCTTCTGATTCACCCTCCAGACTTCACCTTCTCCTTCTCCTTCTTCTGCTTCTTCTGATTCACCCTCCTGACTTCACCTTCTCCTTCTCCTTCTTCTACTTCTTCTGATTCACCCTCCTGACTTCACCTTCTCCTTCTCCTTCTTCTACTTCTTCTGCTTCACCCTCCAGACTTCACCTTCTCCTTCTCCTTCTTCTACTTCTTCTGATTCACCCTCCAGACTTCACCTTCTCCTTCTCCTTCTTCTGCTTCTTCTGATTCACCCTCCAGACTTCACCTTCTCATTCTCCTTCTTCTGCTTCTTCTGCTGCGCCCTCCAGACTTCACCTTCTCCTTCTCCTTCTTCTGCTTCTTCTGCTTCACACTCCAGACTTCACCTTCTCCTTCTCCTTCTTCTGCTTCTTCTGCTGCGCCCTCCAGGCTTCACCTTCTCCTTCTCCTTCTTCTGCTTCTTCTGCTTCACCGTCCTGACTTCACCTTCTCCTTCTCCTTCTTCTGCTTCTTCTGATTCACCCTCCAGACTTCACCTTCTCCTTCTCCTTCTTCTGCTTCTTCTGATTCACCCTCCAGACTTCACCTTCTCCTTCTCCTTCTTCTGCTTCTTCTGATTCACCCTCCAGACCTCACCTTCTCCTTCTCCTTCTTCTACTTCTTCTGATTCACCCTCCAGACTTCATCTTCTCCTTCTCCTTCTTCTGCTTCTTCTGATTCACCATCCAGACTTCTCCTTCTCCTTCTCCTTCTTCTACTTCTTCTGATTCAGCCTCCAGACTTCACCTTCTCCTTCTCCTTCTTCTACTTCTTCTGATTCACCCTCCAGACTTCATCTTCTCCTTCTCCTTCTTCTCCTTCTTCTGATTCACCCTCCAGTCTTCACCTTCTCCTTCTCCTTCTTCTGCTTCTTCTGATTCACCCTCCAGACTTCACCTTCTCCTTCTCCTTCTTCTACTTCTTCTGATTCACCCTCCAGACTTCACCTTCTCCTTCTCCTTCTTATACTTCTTCTGATTCACCCTCCAGTCTTCACCTTCTCCTTCTCCTTCTTTTGTTTCTTCTGCTTCACCCTCCAGACTTCACCTTCTCCTTCTCTTTCTTCTGCTTCTTCTGATTCACCCTCCAGACTTCACCTTCTCCTTCTCCTTCTTCTGATTCTTCTGATTCACCCTCCAGACTTCACCTTCTCCTTCTCCTTCTTCTGCTTCTTCTTATTCGCCCTCCAGAACTCACCTTCTCCTTCTCCTTCTTCTACTTCTTCTGATTCACCCTCCTGACTTCACCTTCTCCTTCTCCTTCATCTACTTCTTCTGCTTCACCCTCCAGACTTCACCTTCTCCTTCTCCTTCTTCTATTTCTTCTGATTCACCCTCCAGACTTCACCTTCTCCTTCTCCTTCTTATACTTCTTCTGATTCACCCTCCAGACTTCACCTTCTCCTTCTCCTTCTTCTACTTCTTCTGATTCACCCTCCAGACTTCACCTTCTCCTTCTCCTTCTTCTGCTTCTTCTGATTCACCCTCCAGACTTCACCTTCTCCTTCTCCTATTCTGCTTCTTCTGATTCACCCTCCAGACTTCACCTTCTCCTTCTCCTTCTTCTGCTTCTTCTGATTCACCCTCCAGACTTCACCTTCTCCTTCTCCTTCTTCTGCTTCTTCTGATTCACCCTCCAGACTTCACCTTCTCCTTCTCCTTCTTCTACTTCTTCTGATTCACCCTCCAGACTTCACCTTCTCCTTCTCCTTCTTCTGCTTCTTCTGATTCACCCTCCAGACTTCACCTTCTCCTTCTCCTTCGTCTACTTCTTCTGATTCACCCTCCAGACTACACCTTCTCCTTCTCCTTTTTCTACTTCTTCTGATTCACCCTCCAGACTTCACCTTCTCCTTCTCCTTCTTCTGTTTCTTCTGATTCACCCTCCAGACTTCACCTTCTCCTTCTCCTTCTTCTACTTCTTCTGATTCACCCTCCAGACTTCACCTTCTCCTTCTCCTTCTTCTACTTCTTCTGATTCACCCTCCAGACTTCATCTTCTCCTTCTCCTTCTTCTGCTTCTTCTGATTCACCCTCCAGACTTCACCTTCTCCTTCTCCTTCTTCTGCTTCTTCTGATTCACCCTCCAGACTTCAACTTCTCCTTCTCCTTCTTCCACTTCTTCTGATTCACCCTCCAGACTTCACCTTCTCCTTCTCCTTCTTCTACTTCTTCTGATTCACCCTCCAGTCTTCACATTCTCCTTCTCCTTTTTCTGTTTCTTCTGCTTCACCCTCCAGACTTCACCTTCTCCTTCTCTTTCTTCTGCTTCTTCTGATTCACCCTCCAGACTTCACCTTCTCCTTCTCCTTCTTCTGATTCTTCTGATTCACCCTCCAGACTTCACCTTCTCCTTCTCCATTTTCTGCTTCTTCTGATTCACCCTCCTGACTTCACCTTCTCCTTCTCCTTCTTCTACTTCTTCTGATTCACCCTCCTGACTTCACCTTCTCCTTCTCCTTCTTCTACTTCTTCTGCTTCACCCTCCAGACTTCACCTTCTCCTTCTCCTTCTTCTACTTCTTCTGATTCACCCTCCAGACTTCACCTTCTCCTTCTCCTTCTTCATCTTCTTCTGATTCACCCTCCAGACTTCACCTTCTCATTCTCCTTCTTCTGCTTCTTATGCTGCGCCCTCCAGACTTCACCTTCTCCTTCTCCTTCTTCTGCTTCTTCTGCTTCACACTCCAGACTTCACCTTCTCCTTCTCCTTCTTCTGCTTCTTCTGCTGCGCCCTCCAGGCTTCACCTTCTCCTTCTCCTTCTTCTGCTTCTTCTGCTTCACCGTCCTGACTTCACCTTCTCCTTCTCCTTCTTCTACTTCTTCTGCTACACCCCCTTGACTTCACCTGCTCCTTCTCCTTCTTCTGTTTCTTCTGATTCACCCTCCAGACTTCACCTTCTCCTTCTCCTTTTTCTACTTCTTCTGATTCAGCCTCCAGACTTCACCTTCTCCTTCTCCTTCTTCTACTTCTTCTGATTCACCCTCCAGACTTCATCTTCTCCTTCTCCTTCTTCTGATTCACCCTCCAGACTTCACCTTCTCCTTCTCCTTCTTCTGCTTCTTCTGATTCACCCTCCAGACTTCACCTTCTCCTTCTCCTTCTTCTACTTCTTCTGATTCACCCTCCAGACTTCACCTTCTCCTTCTCCTTCTTCTACTTCTTATGATTCACCCTCCAGTCTTCACCTTCTCCTTCTCCTTCTTCTGTTTCTTCTGCTTCACCCTCCAGACTTCACCTTCTCCTTCTCTTTCTTCTGCTTCTTCTGATTCACCCTCCAGACTTCACCTTCTCCTTCTCCTTCTTCTGATTCTTCTGATTCACCCTCCAGACTTCACCTTCTCCCTCTCCTTCTTCTGCTTCTTCTGATTCACCCTCCAGACCTCACCTTCTCCTTCTCCTTCTTCTACTTCTTCTGATTCACCCTCCTGACTTCACCTTCTCCTTCTCCTTCTTCTACTTCTTCTGATTCACCCTCCAGACTTCACCTTCTCCTTCTCCTTCTTCTGCTTCTTCTGATTCACCCTCCAGACTTCACCTTCTCCTTCTCCTTTGTCTACTTCTTCTGATTCACCCTCCAGACTACACCTTCTCCTTCTCCTTCTTCTACTTCTTCTGATTCACCCTCCAGACTTCACCTTCTCCTTCTCCTTCTTCTGTTTCTTCTGATTCACCCTCCAGACTTCATCTTCTCCTTCTCCTTCTTCTACTTCTTCTGATTCACCCTCCAGACTTCACCTTCTCCTTCTCCTTCTTCTACTTCTTCTGATTCACCCTCCAGACTTCATCTTCTCCTTCTCCTTCTTCTGCTTCTTCTGATTCACCCTCCAGACTTCACCTTCTCCTTCTCCTTCTTCTGCTTCTTCTGATTCACCCTACAGACTTCAACTTCTCCTTCTCCTTCTTCCACTTCTTCTGATTCACCCTCCAGACTTCACCTTCTCCTTCTCCTTCTTCTACTTCTTCTGATTCACCCTCCAGTCTTCACCTTCTCCTTCTCCTTTTTTTGTTTCTTCTGCTTCACCCTCCAGACTTCACCTTCTCCTTCTCTTTCTTTTGCTTCTTCTGATTCACCCTCCAGACTTCACCTTCTCCTTCTCCTTCTTCTGATTCTTCTGATTCACCCTCCAGACTTCACCTTCTCCTTCTCCTTCTTCTGCTTCTTCTGATTCACCCTCCTGACTTCACCTTCTCCTTCTCCTTCTTCTACTTCTTCTGATTCACCCTCCTGACTTCACCTTCTCCTTCTCCTTCTTCTACTTCTTCTGGTCCACCCTCCAGACTTCACCTTCTCCTTCTCCTTCTTCTACTTCTTCTGATTCTCCCTCCAGACTTCACCTTCTCCTTCTCCTTCTTCTACTTCTTCTGATTCACCCTCCAGACTTCATCTTCTCCTTCTCCTTCTTCTGCTTCTTCTGATTCACCCTCCATACTTCACCTTCTCCTTCTCCTTCTTCTGCTTCTTCTGATTCACCCTTCAGACTTCAACTTCTCCTTCTCCTTCTTCCACTTCTTCTGATTCACCCTCCAGACTTCACCTTCTCCTTCTCCTTCTTCTACTTCTTCTGATTCACCCTCCAGTCTTCACCTTCTCCTTCTCCTTTTTTTGTTTCTTCTGCTTCACCCTCCAGACTTCACCTTCTCCTTCTCTTTCTTCTGCTTCTTCTGATTCACCCTCCAGACTTCACCTTCTCCTTCTCCTTCTTCTACTTCTTCTGATTCACCCTCCAGACTTCACCTTCTCCTTCTCCTTCTTCTGCTTCTTCTGATTCACCCTCCAGACTTCACCTTCTCCTTCTCCTTCTTCTGATTCTTCTGATTCACCCTCCAGACTTCACCTTCTCCTTCTCCTTCTTCTGCTTCTTCTGATTCACCCTCCTGACTTCACCTTCTCCTTCTCCTTCTTCTACTTCTTCTGATTCACCCTCCTGACTTCACCTTCTCCTTCTCCTTCTTCTACTTCTTCTGCTTCACCCTCCAGACTTCACCTTCTCCTTCTCCTTCTTCTACTTCTTCTGATTCACCCTCCAGACTTCACCTTCTCCTTCTCCTTCTTCTGCTTCTTCTGATTCACCCTCCAGACTTCACCTTCTCATTCTCCTTCTTCTGCTTCTTCTGCTGCGCCCTCCAGACTTCACCTTCTCCTTCTCCTTCTTCTGCTTCTTCTGCTTCACACTCCAGACTTCACCTTCTCCTTCTCCTTCTTCTGCTTCTTCTGCTGCGCCCTCCAGGCTTCACCTTCTCCTTCTCCTTCTTCTGCTTCTTCTGCTTCACCGTCCTGACTTCACCTTCTCCTTCTCCTTCTTCTACTTCTTCTGCTACACCCCCCTGAATTCACCTGCTCCTTCTCCTTCTTCTGCTTCTTCTGATTCACCCTCCTAAATTCACCTTCTCCTTCTCCTTCTTCTGCTTCTTCTGATTCACCCTCCTGACTTCACCTTCTCCTTCTCCTTCTTCTAATTCTTCTGATTCACCCTCCTGACTTCACCTTCTCCTTCTCCTTCTTCTACTTCTTCTGCTCCACCCTCCAGACTTCACCTTCTCCTTCTCCTTCTTCTACTTCTTCTGATTCACCCTCCAGACTTCACCTTCTCCTTCTCCTTCTTCTACTTCTTCTGATTCACCCTCCAGACTTCATCTTCTCCTTCTCCTTCTTCTGCTTCTTCTGATTCACCCTCCATACTTCACCTTCTCCTTCTCCTTCTTCTGCTTCTTCTGATTCACCCTTCAGACTTCAACTTCTCCTTCTCCTTCTTCCACTTCTTCTGATTCACCCTCCAGACTTCACCTTCTCCTTCTCCTTCTTCTACTTCTTCTGATTCACCCTCCAGTCTTCACCTTCTCCTTCTCCTTTTTTTGTTTCTTCTGCTTCACCCTCCAGACTTCACCTTCTCCTTCTCTTTCTTCTGCTTCTTCTGATTCACCCTCCAGACTTCACCTTCTCCTTCTCCTTCTTCTGATTCTTCTGATTCACCCTCCAGACTTCACCTTCTCCTTCTCCTTCTTCTGCTTCTTCTGATTCACCCTCCTGACTTCACCTTCTCCTTCTCCTTCTTCTACTTCTTCTGATTCACCCTCCTGACTTCACCTTCTCCTTCTCCTTCTTCTACTTCTTCTGCTTCACCCTCCAGACTTCACCTTCTCCTTCTCCTTCTTCTACTTCTTCTGATTCACCCTCCAGACTTCACCTTCTCCTTCTCCTTCTTCTGCTTCTTCTGATTCACCCTCCAGACTTCACCTTCTCATTCTCCTTCTTCTGCTTCTTCTGCTGCGCCCTCCAGACTTCACCTTCTCCTTCTCCTTCTTCTGCTTCTTCTGCTTCACA